>NW_012267281.1:14464854-14502180 GCF_000151885.1 Dipodomys ordii | reverse complement strand
CCTTTATAGGTGATTACCCTTTTCTCCTTGACAGCTTTAAGGATCTTTTCCTGGTATGAGTTGATCCTGTTTGGATTATAATGTGAAGGTGGGATATCTTATTCTGGTCTGGTGTATTTGGAGTTCTAAAAGCTTCTTGTATCTGAATAGGCCTATCTTTTTGCATGTTTGGGAAGTTGTCTGCTAGGATCCTGTTAAACAAATTTCCTAGACCATTAACTTCTGTTTCTAGGTGCTCCTCTACACCCATTATCCTTAGATTAGGTCCTCTGATGGTGTCTTCCAAGTGTTGGATAGATCTATCATATTTCTTGGACTTGTCTTGGATGGTTGTATGTTCTTTCTCTATAATATCTAGGCTGTCTTCAATCCCCGAGATTAGATCTTTTGCATGGTCTAACCTGCTGTCAAGACTTTCTACTTTGTTTTCTATTTCTTTTCCTTCTAATTGGCCAGCTTGGATGGCTTCAAATTCTTTGTTGAAGCTTTGTTTTAGATCTTGTATGAACTTCTTTACTTCCTTAATTTGATGTTCAGTGTTTATTCTCAAATCACTTAGTTGATTGGTTATGGTTTCCTTGGACTCCCATTCCTTCTGTTGGGTTCCATTCAGCATTCCCTTTGTGGTCTCCATGACTTCCTTCAGCTCTTTGTTAATGGATTCCATGAATGCCTTTAGTGATCTTTGTGTATTCTCATCGTGCTCTCTCAATTCCTTTGCTTAGCTTCCTCCCGTCCATGCCATTCTTGTAGTTCTCTTTGAGTGTTCTCAGCCTGTTCATGCCATTCCTGCCTTTCTCTTTGAGTATTCTCAAGCTGCTCACGCAAATCATGTATCAGTTTTTGAGTAGCTTCCTCACGCTCATGATATTCCTGTATAAACCTTTGTATTGCCTCCTCTCTCTCCTTATCACTCTCATACAGAGTCCTTTGTAGGTTTTCAATCTTTTTCTGCATTGACCTTTTGTTTGTCTCCTCTTTCTCCCTATGACGCTCATACAGAGTCCTTTGTATGTTTTCAATATTTTCATTTATCATGTTTGCCAGCAGTGTTTGTAGAGCTATTTGGTAATTCTCTGGATTATTTATTATTTGTTCTCTCCCCTGATTATCATGAATGGGAGTTGAGATACCCAGACTTGCCATTTTTCTTGTTTTTCTGGCTTACTCTGCCCATTTGGGATGAAAATAACACCAGTTTGGTGCTAGAACACTAACTTAAGCAAACATCAACCAAAGTCTGTATTTGCACAGTCAATAGTCTGCAGATACACTCTAGTTCAACAGATACATCGATTCAACATCAAACAACTGTATATTAATGTGCTATGAGCCGCAAAGAAGAATTTGGTAAACCAGTAATTATTAGGTTTAGGGAGAGATATGGGTTAAAAAATAGGAATAGAGTGATATGGGAAGGCACAGGGAGAGTTAACTAAGTCCTAATCTCAAAGCAGGAAATAGGTTGGATAGGATGAAAGTAGACAGAGAGAAAAAAAGAAGAAAGAGAAAGGGGAAAAAAAGAGACCAGAAAAAATAGAAAAGTAAAAATTAAAAATATTATGCAGATGGAAAACAAACTATTCAGAGAAGAACATGAATATAATGAGAGAAGGGGAGGGATATCAAGGAGATGTGAAAAACTTAAAAATACTTAAAATATTATTTGGTATAAAGAGGTAGTACTGCTATTAAGAAATTTAAGTCTCAGAGGTTTTGAATTGAGGTTAAATTTGTGGATTAATGTGTACACAATGGGGGATAGGGTCTATTAATCAACTATGGGTTTATCTGAGCATGTGCAGGACAACAATTAAGTCACATAAAGAAGAATGAAAGAGAAGAAAAGGTGAAAAGGATAAGAAAAGAAAGAAAAAAGATCAGAAGTCCAGTAGAGCTAAACAAAAAGCACAAAGAAATTATTTAAAAAGGAAAGAAAAACGCACACACACATTACCCCTAAAATAAAAATTATAAAAGGAAAAAAAGTTTCTAGATAATATTTTTTTTCAAAAAAGGTAAAAATTAAAAATTAAATAAAAGCTTTAGATAAAAAATTTTTATAAAAGGTACAAAAAAAAAGAAAAAATTATTTGATTTTTTTGGGAGGGGTGGGAAAAATCTTATATCTCCCTTGTGTCTCTAACCAGCCTCTTGTTGGAGTCTCTGGTCTGCTTGTGGTGTATGATTATCCTGTGGCTTGGTTGGTTTCTTGAGTCAGTTTGTTTGAACAGGCAGAAAAATGCTGTGCATTACCCAGGATTTTGTGATCCTCCTCCCAGGTTAGTTCAATGGGAGAGAGATCTGCTTTGAGTATCACAAAAGGGAGATGGCTTTTTCCTCATGTTTGGAGATGCTGTGATGAGGCTAGGTTCTGGGTAGTTACTGTTTGCCTTTCAGCAAACAGTAACTTTTCCTGGGGGCTGGTTTGTGAGAAACTCACAGAGCCTAGCCTGGAGCCACTCTCAGAGTTTCTGTTTACTGAATTTCAATTGATTGTCAAGGCTGCTAAAGGGAGGGGCAGCCTCTGGCTTTGATTACCCAGTGAAGAAAGCCATTCCTTGGGATGGCGCCAGAGCTGGATGACTTTTCCCTGGGTAGAGCTGTCTGGCAGGTCAGGTTAGGTTCTTGTCACCTGCTAAATGACACTAGTTTTCTTCCAAGGCCTGAGTTGGAACTGGCAGCTCCTCCGAGTGTTGTCAGTATCCAAGATGGAGATCTCTGGTACTGGGGGGGGGGGGGAGGTGTGGCCTTCCCTCCTCTGCTCCCTGAGAAGGAGTGAGGACGTTATGCTTCTACTCACACTGAGATTGATTCCTGGGTTATCTCTCGTCTGCAAACTGCAGGATGAAGATGTCTGCTCCTTGTTGATTCTTGCTGGTGTTGAGTAGAATCTGCTCGCCCACCGCGTCTGGCTCCTTCGTCCCGGACTCTCTGTGTTGCAGGTATGGTGGCTACAGGTGCCGCTGCCACCGCTGCTGCCACAATGGCGGCTGCTGGCAAGAGCTCAGATCTGGATTTTCCCTCTCTGGCCTAACTCTCTGTCCTGTGATGGCACAGTTGGTGTGATTCTCTGGCTTAGGACTGTTCACTGGAACTCTAAAACTGCTTTCTTCTCCTCGGCCATCTTCCTGGAACTCACAATGGGTTGTGTTTTAAGTCAGCTACTGTCTCATTTGTAAATTCAATCCCTTGACATTCGCTAACTGCATTGGCCTACTCTGGCCAAGTTAAGCATCATATACACAAACTAGGAATTCCATATATCGCCTTTATAAAGCCTTTAACCAATGTTAGATAGAATTTCTCCCTTATTTGGAGTCTCTTCAGAAATAGTCCTCTTTATTTTCCTGAGTTATATATCACCTTTTCCCCAGTAACCTTGACAATACTTGGAATAAATTTGGTGGATTTTTGGAAAAGATTTTCCTTGCCTTAGTTTGTATACCCACCTTATTTTCTGTTTAATTTCTCTTCCCACATTTTCACTTTCTTCAGCTAAGTACACAAACTAATGACACCTTTGTTTCGTGACATTAAATTCTAGGTAAGTTGCAATGATAATATCATAGATAAGCTGAAGTACAGGTCTGTCCTTAGGAAAATGGAATGGTAGGCACTACTCTCCTTTCCATGTTAATGCAAATATTTGAGCCTCTCTCTCAGAGAGTTTAACAAATTGCTTCAATAGAACTGAATGCCAGGCACCAAAGAAAATTAATAGTCAATAAAATTAAAAGAACATATTTTGTACAGGAGTTGATACTCTATAGTTACTAATTGGGTAAGTTAATAGTCATATATCTGTTTCTTTCTGTGTGATTATTTAATTAGTAGGAATCAAACCAATTAATTTAAAGAGAATTAAATCAAGTATAACTCTTATACTGTGGTATTTACCCATGCAATTTCACCTGATATGTGATTGCTGTTTATTTATATTTTTTAATTTCCTGTCATTAATAAGGAAGTCAATTTTGGCATGTTCTTTTGGTTTATTCAAGCATAATCGATTACTCTCTCAATAGGCCTGGAGTACATTCCAACTATGAATCCAGGGAATAGAGAAATGAACATAAGGTTAATTTCAGTGGTGCTGAATTAACATGGAAGACTCAATTCAAAGGCTGTATCAACACAAGTATTTTAAAAACTGCTTTCAGCCAGGGGCTCAGGCCTATAATCCTAGCTATTCAGGAGGCTAAGATGTGATGATCACAATTCAAATTAATTAATTAATTAAATCCTTTCCTTGTGTACAGAAAAGAAAAAAAATGATCTAAGCAGTGTGGCTTCTGCTTTACATGGGAAAGTGATGATGTGATATAGGAAATGACCACTTTTTTCACAGAAAATCTGAGCATGTGCCACAGGGATAGAAACAAGGCAAGAGCAGGATCTGTTACTAACGACCCAATAAAAATGAGGCCACTGGAGCTGGAACCATCATCATCACCATGAATTTGGAGTTTCATGTTCTTAGAACTTTCAGGAATAATCAGACCTTCCTGCCACTGAGCCAAGTGAATTGTGTTTTATCCAGCTTCTAAGATGATAGCAAAGCTCATTAAAGTTGAGAACTTCTGCATTGGAATATCAGGCCACCTTGAAGATTTAACAAAGTGGTTTCAATTGTGTCATCCAATTTAGATTTTACATTCACAATATATGATTAAAAATACATAGAAGAGTGTTATGCCAACATAATCATAATCAATCTCAAACCAAGCAAAATTGGTGCAGTAATTCAAAAACAAAATTAACAAAAATTAGCCTACGGAGAAATAAGAAACTTTCATTTTTATACAATTTACTTGATTCAATGAAGTACCAGTCTCTTGGCAATAAGTAAGGTCAGAAACATACATACACTTCTGTATCTCCCAGTGTCAGATTTTTATTGAGTTACAATAGTCACAAGCTATGTGAATTTGTTGCTGTTAATGCTCAAGTAGTACTAATCTCACTTGACAGCCATTAGCCATTAGTAACGTGGCTTTTCTAATCTTAATAATACTATTAGATCTCCAGTCATGTATTGTTCTACACAATAATATAGAAATGATAGAATTGATAATAAAGGATTGATGAGGTGATTAGTCTCAAATACAGCTTGCAGAAAGCAAGAACAGAGACCTTAAACAGATGCAAAGGGAGTAACTAAAGGTAGTTAATTTGTTAACCATATGAACCCAATCACATTGATACTGTGGCACAGTGGTGTCAGAAGGCAGAACTGTTCTAAGGCATAGAGCTGTTGCATGGCTTAGAGCTGATCCTCAGCCTACTAAACCTTAGAGAAAAGCAAACTAGAGTGTGTCACATCAGACAGGGAAGTCAACCTGAGCTGAAAAATTTGGGAATAAGCCTAGTCATTGCTATTCTTTTATCTTAGCTGCTTACACTGGTGGTCTGCAGATGTGTCACTGTATGATGCCTTGTCCTATAGTTCAGTACTCCCTTTTATGTGATTTACATGATGTGCTTGATAAGTTGATGGGTCCAGCTCTGTCTGACTTGCTTTAATATGCCCAAGTATCCTTGGCTTGCTTTAATCTTATTGAAGGTATTCTATCATTTTACCTTATAGTTTTTGCCAGACAGATTACTTGCACAAAAAAAGATAGTCAGTCTTCCACATCACTTGCATTCAAATAGAGTCTCTACTTAAAGAAAACACGGTCTGAAAGCTAGGGTCTATAAAATGTGGAGTAAATGTGGAACAGATCATAGCCTGATCTCCCTATGGTCTTTATGAAAAGTAGACCTGGTTGGGACAAATTGAACCAAGAGCAGATAAGACCATAAAGCTTTCAGACTCTATGGCAGCCACAGTCACAGGCACAGCCAGTAGAGTAAGGTAGCAGGAGAATACCAGAGAGCCACTGGCAGCCAAGGGTTCTGACAATCAAGATTCAGAGCTGTAACATCAGAGCCAGATAAGAGTCCCAGAGCGTCTTTGAGAACTAAAGTCCTGGATAACTAAATCTATGAGCTGTAACATGAAGAGGCAGAGTTCCAGGGAGTAAATGAAAGGAGAAAATGTAAGAAGATCAGACTACAAAGGACAGAAGGTGAATGCGTATGACGTGGGTGCTCAGTGTAAGAAGTCTCAAGCACTGTTTGCTAGAAATGTTTGAGAGAAAGTCATTTAAGCATCAAGGAGCAGGGAGTTTCAACTTCCAAATCTTATACAAAATAAGCTCAGAGGCAGAGACTCTGGGTTTCAAGGTTTAGGAAACTCAGCTATGTCTCTCAAACTTGTGGCCATTGACATTAATGGAGCTTTTGCATACTTAACTGTGATGTCTACCTAAATAGAACAACAGTCCTCAACCATGAATTTTGTGGACATCAGAAATGTTTGTTGGCATTGGGTAGAGTATAAGGTTATGTAATCTTACAGAAGTTTTAAAGCAAAGATGACAGTCATAAATATTTGAAATTATTATTTTTTATTGCATAGGATGCTCAAAAACACAGACCATTTACAATCTTCACAGACATCCTGGACTAGTAAGAAATAATGCCTAAGGGAACACACTTTTACAATCATACTCACTGAGACATAATAAATATTTTCAAAAGGAAATAACTAAATGAAAAAAATCAATTAACACAAAGAGAAATGAGGTATTCTCTATAATAATAAGCATAATCTGCAAGAAAAATTGTAGTCCTTGTAAATTCTTGTTGAATACATTATGCAAAGAACTAATTGTTACAGTTAAAGTAAAATACTATATAGAAAAAATCTAGTTAAGTGGGAAAGCTGTAAAAAGAATTAAGTAGATTTATAAAATCTGTATTGTATTTTAAGTAACATTACTATTGAACATAAGCGTTGTTGAAAGACAAGTTACTTCTGAGTAAGGTAAAGCTCATCAAAGCCAGCTAAGCTTTTACAAGAAGAAAAGTATAAAAACAGACTAAAACATTTTTTGAAATACTTCCTTTTTGAAAGAAATGTGAACACTTTCTAAGAAAATAAACTGGAAATCTAGAGGTATATGCTGAAAGGTGAGCAGTCTATTACTGGACACTTCCTTTACAAATAGCTTTTGCTGGTTTAGGGCATAGTCTCATGACCAAAAATGTCACCTAGGGAAAGAAAATGTAGCACAATTTTGTGTGTTTTAGAACATTCTAGCACAAGAATTTTGAATGGTTTAGGGCATAGTCTCATGACCAAGAATGTCACCTAGGGAAAGAAAATGTAGCACAATTTTGTGTGTTTTAGAACACTCTTGCACAAGAATTTTGAAAATCCAAGAGTCCCATATCTGTCAGTGATTTTATTCTCTAGTTTTTTGGCTCAATTATTTTGCTAAAATAGAAGGAGGTCAATGGTTTCTGAAAGGCAAGAAAGTATTTCTTAGTGTTGTAATAGAAGAAATATTTCTGTACAACATGTAAATCTTATTTTGAATATAGATTATTTTTTTAAACTTAAAGATATTTGCAGTGATTAAAATCTGTGTGAAGAAAGGGAGAATGTAAAATTCGGAAACATTAACATATCATCCACAACCTTCCTTCTAAAGATACAGAAATGAGTCTAATTCTCAAAGAAAAAGGATTATGCCCAAAAGTTAGAACATAATGAAAGAGGAAATGAATCTGAATAAAATGGCAGCTATTTCCTGACCAACCAAGCTAAGACTCTCAATGAACTGAAGTGATCCATTGTTTCCCTATAGTCTTAAAAGTAAAAATTAAAGCAATCTCCAAAATATATATGTGCCTGGCACTGGTGGCTCATGCCTGTAATCCTAACTACTCAGGTGACTGAGATCTGAGGATCATTGTACAAAGCCAAGGCAGGCAGGCAAATCTATGAGACTCTTACTCTAATTAACCATGAGAAAACTGGAAATGGGTCTGTGCTAAAAGTGGTAAAACACTAGCCTGTAGCAAAAGAGCTCAGGGACAGTACCCAGTCCCAAGGTCAAGCCCCATAAACAACAGTAACAACAACAAAAAAGAAATACAAAGCTTACAAGTCTTTTTTCTGTTTCTCTATCTTACTCAAAGTAAAATAAAAATAGTATTACACCTACCAAAGGAAAAGATGACTTTCTGATTATTTTGCTTATCATGCTAAACACTTTCTTTTAACTATTGTACTTCATGCTTCTACTTTTATGGTTTGTAAATTTTATTTGTAGTTAAATAGCATCATATTTACTATGCATACTTAGTATTAATAGGTTTAAATAATTTAATATGTAATAAATATTTAGTGTTTAATATGTATGTTTATAGGTCATTGAAAAATAGAGGTGATTTTAGTATGATTGTTGTATATTCTAAGTACTATAACCACTCCTGTAATAACAACAATCATGTCTCTAGCTGCTTATATGTGAGAAATACCTCCACAGAAATTCCCACTTTCAGAAATCTAGAGGAAGGAGATGTTAACTTTTTAAGGTTATATATATTATGACACTTTTTTAGGCTAATTAGGGAAACAGACTCTTAGAAAGAATACATGAACTATTTAATTTCTACATATTTCTGAGGTCAGTGGATAAATACCTTAATACAGCTATACCATTAGTACCTTCATATCATTTGTTTTTATTCATCTATTAATAAATTGTTTTTAATATGTGTCCATAACTTGTTTTCAATGTTTCAAAGTGATGAGGCTCTATGAGTAAGATAATTCTATCAAGGAATATGTTTAAAATATAGTATCTAAATATAATTACACAGTATGAAAAAAATCACTTTGCTCTGCTGATTAACCACATTAAACCACTCTCCATCTGACTGGTAAGCAACCCTGATTTTCATAAATAATTTAATAGGAAAAGGATGAATTTTCACTGCTTTTGAACAATAAGCAATACATTTCACTGCTAAAAATAATTACTAAATGAAAGAAGGGCATATGTTTGCAAATTTGTAATTTCTTCCTTGAACTAAGCACAGAATAAAGTTGAGAAAAATAAACAAGCTAACTAAATGTGGAATGAACATATTGAACTCATAGATTATTTCTGATATGCTCAGAGATTATATTAAGGTGGTTTTACACTAATGCCAAACTCCCCACTCCTCTACAATATCCCTGATGACCATGTTAGAGGTGGCTTCTGGGAAATGATGACCAAGATTGTCCTTTCTTTGCCTACCTCCAAGATTGTCCATGAGGGATCTTAATGTTTAATATATTGATTTGTACATACCAAAATAAAGTTTAAAAATACAAGAAGTCTAATTTTCAACAAATATATATTTTTTAATTCTGGTATTTTAAAGCTCTTTTCTTCTTAATTATCTGGATTCCTGTTACTAAATAACTTACATCTCTTTTTATTTCACAAGAGACAATATTTAACTTCTTTCAAGTTTTCATTACATTTCACCAGGTATTTTATTTTATATTTTAGAAATTAAGTTAAATTCCATGGATTTTTATTCCCAATATTTTCATAGAAATCTGAGTCATAGAGAACTGAGAGAGAGCTTGTCATGCATATTGTACACATTTACTGGAATTCTCTGGAAATAAAAACTGAATAGGATTCACTATTTTCAAACTAAAGTTAACTAACAATTAGAGATTAATCAAAGATATAAGTGTCTTTGTTAATAAGAATAAATAGTACGAAGAATTAGGAAATGAAAGGCTTTTCTATAGGAACTTCATGGTCAGTGTCCCATTCATAGTTTCATATTCCTTTTAAGAAATCTATAATTGAGAAGGAATAATGTCACTCCAGAGAAACAAAGAAAAAGCTTAGAAATGGATTTTTTTTCCTGATGCCACAGCTAAAGCTGGAATTGCCCTGCAGGAAATTATGATTCTCCACTGTATTTAAGTAGATTTCATTTATAAAAGTAGAGTAAGGCAAAAATAAAAATTGAGAAAAAGTTGGATCTCTTTGTTTCATTTGGACCACAGGAATTCCTATAAAATAACAAATCTGCATGGAAGAAAATTTAATGGATTGAAGGAAACTAATGAGACTGCTTTTCTAACTAGTTCTTTTGGAAATATAGAAACTAAACACTTGCTCATTGAAGTTTGCTTACAAACCTCAGTGGCTTTCCAGGTATATTTCCAGATACATTTAAATGAAAATATTTCCTCAGGGATCATTTTTTTCTCCTTCCTCTTAAAATTTTTGATAATAGGTTGGAATCATTGTTACATATACTTTCAGAATTACAGTGTACTGAACTGATGCAAGTTATTTTGATTTGTATAAATGCAAGAGCATACTCTATATTAATCGTCCTGCTTCACCACTCAACAAGATGAATTTAAAGCCTTAGTAGTCCCATGGTTATATATATAAATATATATATATATATATATATATATATGCATAGAAATTTCCAAATAGGTCATCAAGATCATTCTGATGTCAGAAAAATAACACAATTGAAAAATAGCCTTCCCTGTTTAATTTTAGGCTGACAAATTCCAAAGTAATGAAGTTTTAGTTTCAAGAAAAGAAGTTAATCAGGAATAAATTTATAGTTATGTAAAAACAGTTCAACATAAAATTTCCACTTACAACTCTAAATTCAATCTACTTATCATAATATGGACCCAAAGAAACTTGTTTCTAATCCAAATTGTTAATTTTTTTTTTTTACTTCAGGAGACCGAGATTGTAAACAATTATGGTGATGTGAAAAGGCTATAAAAGCAAAGAACTATATCATAGTACATTAATTTACAATTTATTCAAAAAGTATGCCTAAATATTGTGGTACAGCTATTCAATGCAGCAATGTCTCCCAGTTCCAGTTAACCATGATAGTAAGACTTCAGCTCTACCAGTCATCTGGATGTTCTGGCATGCCCATGTAATCTCAGCTATGCTGAAGGAAAGTTTCTGAGACAGACAATTAGAGCAGTGTCCCTAACAGATGAAAGTGTGGCTCAAGTAATAGAGCTCCCATCAGGCACTGGGGAACTTTGAGTTAAAGACTCCAAAACAACAGAACACAAGAAAATAAAAAGCAGCTGAGTTCAGAAATCAAAACCAATAACAAATGGGAACAAACTGAAGGGGGAAAAAACCCTGCAAACTATCATAAATAAAAACCTCTTGTTTCCATTTCTTGGAATTAATGTTGATAAGCATCACTTTATATGGTCATAGGCACATAATTATTAGGCTCTTCTAATACTGTCCTAAGATTATTCTCCTTTGTTCTCACTATGTGAGAACAAAGAGTTCTGTTTAGTTAATCATGTGCAAGGTTGATTTTTTTTTTGTCTTTTAAAAATTATCCATTGGATTTATATGCAGATTTATCAACACATTCTAGCTATTACAAATGAGGGAAACCATGCAGCTTGTGTTTCTCTGGGTCTCCCTTATTTCACTTAATATAAGTTTTTTTCACCAGGTGCCAGTGGTTCATGTCTGTAATCCCAGCTACACAGGAGGCTGAGATCTGAGGATTGTGGTTCAAAGCCAGCCCAGGCAGAAAAGTCCATGAAACTCTTACCTCCAATGAATCACCAGAAAACCAGAAGTGGCGCTGTAGCTCATGTAGTAGAGCACAAGCCTTGAGCTGACGAGCTGAGGGACAGCACCCAGGCCCAGAGTTCAAGCCTCACAACTGACATATATATATATATATAAAGTTTTTTCATCTTTCTATTTCCTTACAAATGAGACAATGTTATTCTTCCTAATGGAAGCAGAAAGAACGTGTATATATACTACATTTTCTTGATTGATTCATCCACTAGGAGCATCTGGGTTGATTCCATATCTTAGATATGATAAACAATGCTGCAACAAACATGTTTGTGGTGGTGGCTTTAGTGAGGGCTAGTCTATGATCATTTGAGTAAATTCCCAGGAGGTGGGATTTCTGGGTTACAAGTAATCTCTATGTTTAGTTTTTTTTTGTTTAGTTTTGTTTTGTTTTTTGTGAAGGGGAGGGGGAAACACACAAATGGTGGGACAAAGGGTGAATGAATTCATCAGTGATAGTTATTGGACAGTTTATTGGAAGTGAATAATACAACTTAGGGAACAGGGGGTTTGGGAGGGGAAACATGGGGGGAAATGAGGAGGAGTGACACTGTTCAAAAAGAAATGTACACATTACCTGATTTATGTAACTGTAACCCCTTGGTACAAAACATTTACAATAAAAGCTGAGAGTGAGGATGTTTGCCAGCAAGTCTAGCACTAAGAAAGTGAGGTGAAGTAAGAGGAACATTATTCCAAATTAATGTGAATCAAAGCATGAGCTCTTTTCTGAAAAACAAAGGAAAAAAGAGCTAGTGTGTGTCAAGTGATACAGAATTTTGCCTAGAAAGACAAATCCCCTCATTTAAATCCCAGTACAATTATATACTCCCACTTCCACCCCCAAACCAAAAATTTAGCCTAATGAAGAGTAAACTGTTTCATTTCACTTAGAATTATTTTATATAATTATATGTACAATAAAAAGACACAGTTTATCTTGGCTTTTGGAGTTAACATCCAATTTGTATGACTACATTCTATGATGAAGATGCTTTTTAAAAATAGTTTTGAATGTGTTTATATCATTTAGTACTTATACAAAGGTTTATGAGTATAGTATGTACAAATTAGTTTATGAGTATTGTTCATCTGGATAAATGTTGTCCCTTTCAACATTCCACTAACCACTTTCAAACCATCCAGACTTTATTTATCTTCATTTTAGGGCACGTATGGATTGTTTTTGTCCTTTACCAAAGGAGTTTAGGGCATTGAAAAAATAGGTTTTTAGATAGCAAACTTACAGATTTGATTAGAAATTTAATTCCTGAGCTTTTAAATTTTCTTGTTTAAATGGATATACACCTAGATGTACTAAAAGGAGAGATTCATATCCTTTTATGTATGTATAATGATGACTATATCTATGTACATATATATAATACATGTATATGATTACTGACTATGGATATACACTTTTTTCTTTGCATAAACATAGTGTTTAGGGCTGGGAAGGTGGCTCTGTGGTAGAGTGCTTGCCTTGAGCTGAAGAGGGACAGGGCCTAGGCATGGAGTTCTAAGCCCCACGACCGACAATAAAAAAATAGTGTTAAAAAAAGTGTTCAAATGGGTGATTTTTTTTTTGTCGGTCATGGGGCTTAGAACTCTGTGCCTAGGCGCTGTCCCTCTTCAGCTCAAGGCTAGTGCTCTACCACTGGAGCCACAGAACCACTTCCGGCATTTTCTGCTTATGTGGTGCCTCTCGCATGCAAGTACACACACTACATCTATTTTATTAAGAAAATATTTCAAATGAATGTTGAAAGTGAAAAAAAATATGTTCACTCTTCACAAGTGGCTTGAAGAAGATTGAGATTTATTAAATAATGAGTTGAAGGCTTGAAATTCAAAATAGAGAATGTGTAAAATATCCTAAATTGAAAATGTAATCATTAAACTATGGCCAAACTCCTGAAATCAATGTCTGGGATTGTGAATGGCACATTTCATAATTTATTGATACATAAATTTCTTAGCTCTGAGCTTTCACACACAATCTGACACAATGTACCTATTATTAAATAAAACGACAGTCTTTTCTTGCTAATAAAGATGAATAAAAATAGTTGTATTTATAACATTAAGCCAAAAATATTTTATGATCCATGTTTTCTTTAATTCATGCAAAAAGTATGTATACATTCTGTTCAAAATATCAGCAGATTTTTTAAATTTTAGATATAATGTAGTAAGCACATTTCATTTTTTTAGCACCCATTGAATTCAGATAAGATGCCTGCCAAGTATGTATAATGCTGCCTCATGAAGCCTGGAAAGCAAAGGCTGATTGGAGAAAAATTTTAAGAAAGCATCAAACTGTGATTTACCAGCTCTTTTCTGATGTTTGCACGGACTCAACACTAAAAGCCTGAGTCATAAAAATGAGCATATAGAGATGGAGAGAGCAACAGTTCAGAAAGCTTATCTTTAAGAAGCCAGGAAGTGAACTTCTGAAAGTTCAGATTAGAAGAAATCACAAAGACTGTGTGCATGTGTCAACTTAGCTTCTATAAAAAGCTTGGCATTCAAATACTGGGCATATGTGCAACTCAAAAGATTATCATTGTACTCTCATTCTCTGGGCTTAAGGCCTTCAGAATATAGGCAAAGCCAAGAATATGTGCACAGCTCAATTCTGTGTTATTTTCTTTGCATTTTTCTTGTTAGAAAATAAAGCAAAAATTCTGTTATTTCTCTTACTCTCCCCAAATTAGAAAAATGTATATACAAGATGCAAAGCACCAAATCAAATACAGTGAAAAAAAGGGTTATACCATGGGAGAAGAACAAACAAAACAAACAAAAAATCACATGGAACATTACAAATACATTAAAAACAACAGCAAGAAAGATAAAAACACTTGTGTCCCTATCTTGGGGTTCATTTCATTTAGCATCATCTTATATGGTCATATACAGGTTGACCCATTGTAACAGTGAGATGTACAAGATACTCTGTTGAAAACGAACTTCACAACTTCAGGGGGAGGAGGGAGGAGTTGGGGAGGGCAGAAGGGAAAGGATGGTAGGGGAAAAACAAATGCTTGATAGGAAAAGGACTCATTCCTTACTCATGTAACTGTAATCCCTCTGTATAGTATTTTTACAATAAGAAATATATACAAAAAAATAAAGCAAGGGAAAAGTAAGGATCTTCTGATTCACCAAATTGTGATAATCCTAATGGAGCACATATGACTCCTAACGGAATAGTCATATTGTAACATGATTTAAGTTGTTTCATCAATGTATTCAATTAAGGGTCAATCAATATTAAATCAATAGCCACTATAATTTTTAGATATTTGCATGGCTAAATGATGAGTATCAATTGATTACTTGTAAACACCTCTGTTTGGAAATATTTAATGTATTTAACTAAGAATTTTCTCATAAATAAATATTAGAAATTTCTTTAGAGAGTAAAGTTATGAACACATTTCAGCCTTCAGGTTCCAGTAGCTCATTCCTATAATCCTCACTACGTAGGAGGCTGAAGAAGCACAGTTTAGTGTGAACTCAGGCTGAAAGGTCTACAAACAGCCAACTCCAATTAACTAACAAGATGCTGCTGAAATGTGTTTCTCAAGTGGTAGGGCACCAACTGCTGTCAACGAGCAAGTCAGTCATGCGCACAAAATTCTGATTTTTAAGCCCCAGTTACTTTGATTTTCTAAAAGATGAAATAACAAGTATAAGATATGTACCATTTAATCTCTGTGATTAAGTAAAGGAACAATACTCAAGAAAAGGCATAAGGTGTTTGTTTGTTTTTTTACCATTTATTGGAATCCTTCAAGCACCACTGCCCTCTAAATCTCTCTGTGAACTATTTGTCACTCCCCTCTCTATTACCATGAACAAATTCATTGCCTCACACACCTCAGACACACATTCATGATGACACTCATAACTTGCTTCTCAATTCAACTGTCTTCTTTAGCCAGTGAAATATGTCTTCACAGTGAATGACTTAATAAACGTGTGCATCCAGTTGACAATAAATAAACCCACAACATGATCATGAGAAAATTCTAGTCATTATGTAATAAAATTATTCCAAACATTTTATATAAAAGATAGGAAGTATAGGATTCATCTGTTTTCTACTCTTCCTGACCTGTCTACTATGAATGTTTGTGTGTTTTTCACTTCATGGGATGTTGTACTCATTTTTTTACAGGCTAACAAATTGTACTTGCTTGTTTCTGTGTGGCTTCATGTACTTTGGCCTAGCTACCATTCATCTATCTGCTATAATTTTCCATTCATCCTTCGAAACCAAGATCATACTTTATCCAAGACGTATTTCCACATTCCCCGTATTCTCAAATTACCCAAAAGATTCATATTGAACAGCCTTATGTTCTAGGCATTGACTCGGCTATTTTCTTCATCATAAATAATATTAAGAAAAGGTGTTGATATTTTAAGGGAGAAAATGGAAGTAGGAAGAAGAAAGGTCATAAAATTACAGAGTATTTGGGGCCATAAATCAAAATCAAATTGACCTCCTTCCAAAATAATTTTTGCCCTTTCCACAGCATGGTGTTTTATGAAATTTGCTCACATTTTATAGGTTTACACTTTATAATATATGGTACTCACAGGAGTATATAGTAGCTTGAAAAGGATTTTAAATGGATATATGGCTATAGAAAGGATAAACGCATATAAAATGGTTGTATTTATCCATCTATATGGATAAGTATTTATATCAACTTTTAAAATTTCTTGTCATAAGGATTCAAAGATTATCACTAAAAGAAAATATGTGAGTTCTTTATTCCAAACAGGTAATAAGGGTGAATCTTGATTCATAGGATGTAAATATCACAATGAAGAATGAAAGTTTAATGACTTAAAAGAAATCTCTAAAAGCAATTTCTGGTTTGCAAAAATGTGGATTTTTTTAAACTCAAAACTTTGTTCCATGGCAATTGTTTAGCATGGTTGGGAAATCCCAGGGAAACAAAATGGCAAAATGGCAAATGAAATTTTCACATTAATATCTCTCAGGGGTAGACAGAATTAGATTGGTAATGACAGAATCTCTAATTAGAAATACAACATTTCTGCACATAAACAATTTTTTAAAGGAAAGCACCACATATTGTCATTCAGAGATAAATGTTACATAGAACATGATCCTGAGTGTTATTTTAGAATTTCTCTAAAGCCACATAGAACTGTGACAAAAATGATTGCAACACATTACTTGGCTCAAGTATTTTACTATTTAGTCGAAAATAAAAACCTTAATGTTCCCTGTACATTTTCTTTTCCCTTGGTGGAAATAATTTAAATCCATGAAAACAGAAACATTTGAACACTGGGATTTTAATAATTAGCCTTGCAATATATACACATTTTCAGTAACAAAAACCTAACTTGTACAGAACATTAATTTGTTTAGAATGAATATATCCCTTCAGGCAGGACATCACTTGAACAACATAGCCAAAATGGCAAGACTAGCCTAAAGGGAAATTTAAAACTTTATTGTTTTTAAAGCCATGACATTAAGGTATCATATTGCTCTGTGTAATATTGACTTATAATTTATGTTATCTCTGTCTTTCTTAACATTTAATTGAATATAAACTCTGGGGACAGATTTAGGTGTGTATTAAAATATCCAGCTTACATACAACATAGTACTCATAGACTAGTTTGATAATAATTTGCCTCAAGCTATAATAACTATTAACCTAAATCTACATATTACTTTGAGAAATACACATTCAACTTGTATAGTATTTTCCTAAAATTTGCAAGCTAAATGAGTCAAAGTCAATGCATATGACAGTAATAATCTGCAGAGACCATGACAATAAACTATTATCTCCAATACCAATTTAAAGAGACTTATTAGAAGAAAAATTACCAGCAAACTTGAAATATAAAATGAAGCTGTAGGAGGAGCTATATATCCACCAAGTAGAGGAGAACAGCCTAGTTTCATTTCATTATTATTTAATAAGGGATGAAGCTTTAAAAAAAGCTTCTCTACACTAACCAAAAAATAGCTTGTTTGTTTTTCAGTTTAGTTTATCTGCAAAACACATATTTAAATTTCTATCCATAATGCTCAGGAAACAATGATTACTGAAAGATATTAACATACATAAGCTGTGACACAATTATGGGTTTTTTATTGTGCTCTATATTCAAATTATACATTAGCATGAGTTGATTTATTTGACTATTATACAAAGAACATGAGATTCTTTATGTGAAGATCTAGGTCTTCCAGTTGCTTTTCATGTCTTAACTTTTACTGTATCTGCTGCATTTTAAAATAGAATTAAGAAGTTCTGAGGTTTATCCGAATGTTCAAGGTACACAGACAGAAAAATAGTTCTGCAAATGTACTCATAAACTAATACCTAGAACCTCAGAATATATTGTGTCACATATAATATCTTTGTAATTATGATTAAGAGTTTTGATTTGTGGATCCAACATAATCACAGGGTCCTTGCAAATGAATGTGGGGACAGAAGAGTCAAAGTTAGAGTCAAAGTTCAGAGTCCAAAAATGCTATGATATGTATCTTAACAGTAAACAACCAATTTGTTATTCAAAATTCTGTGACCACTATACATTTGAGAATGAAAAGAAATTGAGTATCCTCTACAATTTACAAAATGAAACCAATTGTTTGGACTTCTGACCTTCAGAGATCTAACATTGTCGATAAATTTTCATTATTTTAAGGTATTAGTTGATGTACTGATTTGTTAGGGCAGCAATATGAAGCTAATACAGTGGGGGAAACAGTAGAGAATAGAAAATATAAAGTAGAGGGGCTGGGGAGGTAACTCAGCGGTAGAGTGTATGTCTTGCAAGCATGAGGCCCTGGGTTCGATTCCTCAGCACCACATAAACAGAAAAAGCCGGAAGTGGCACTGTGGCTCCAGTGGTAGAGCACTAGCCTTGAGCTGAAGAGCTGAGGGACAGCGCCCAGGCCCAGAGTTCAGGCCCCATGACCGGCAAAAAAAGAAAATATAAAGTAGAAATGAACTTTTCATGTTCAAATGAGAATTGTTTCCTTCCAAAAAATGCATAAAATAAGTCATTGCTTAATTACTAGTTTTAGATTTTATGAATATATCTATTTATCATACCTATATCACTATACCTACATCTATTTATCATCTATCTATCTATCTATCTATCTATCTATCTATCTATCTATCTATCTATCTATCTATCTATCCCTATCTGTCTATCTTTAAGCAGTTGTACATATAAGTTGCCATTCATCAAAGCAGTTTATGTAAAATTGATCGTCAGCAATGGCACTCCTTTCCACATTCTCATATATCCTTCCCAGCCCACCTCTTTTCAGGAAACACATTGAATTTTGCTTGCATTAGAATCCCTTTCTTCTCCATATTTTTTTCAATCTACTGACCCTTGACACTACCCCACACCTTTCAAGTATCCATTTCTTAATTATTTTGTTAAAATTGGATTTTGGCTTTCTAAGGATTTTGAGTTTTCCCCTGAATCTACCATATTACAATTAACGCATTTGTATTCTTCCTGTATTTTAATAAAGTTTTTAGATATGTCCTGTACCAGGAAAATTTCTAATAAGTTCAGTGAATGGTGTTTTAAGCTATTTTAAAGAAGGGAAATATTCATCTACTGGGACTCATTAGTAAAGTTTATATGAACAGTACATTATAACAGGAAGCATCCTGTTTTTGGTGGAGAAGATATTTTGGAAAGGTACATCTTAATAGTAGGAAATAAGCCGGGCTTTGGTGGCTCACACCTTTAATCCTAGCTACTCAAGGGGCTCTAAGGATTGTGGCTTGAACTAAGCCCGGGAAGGAAAGTAAATCCATGAGAATCTTATCTTCAATTAATCACCAAAATAGCCACACACATAGAGACATGCATGCATGCATGCATGTACACACGTGCACTCATGCACACATGAATACATAAAATAAAATATATAAATAAGTGAAAATTAAATGGAAAAATAGTAGGACAGTCTATAACATAATTAAAACAACCAACCAATAAATTGATTCATTAGTATAAAATACATGAATAGTATAAAACAGTTTTCAAAGTCCAGCAAGATGTTGATTCTTTTGTTTAGTTTTTATAAGTTTTTTATGGTGAAAATACTGTACATAGGGGTTGCAGTTACATGAGTAAGGTAATGAGTACATTTCTTATCAAGCATTGTTGCCTTTTCCTTTGTTTTCCCTCTACCATCCCTTCCCTCCCATCTCCACAACTACCCCCCCACACCTAAATTGTAAAGTTCATTGTTCAATAGTGTCTTGTACATGTAATTGTTACAATGGGTCATCCTGTATACTGATTCTTTTTGTGTAGGTGTTTTTGTCAAAGAGAGACAAACAAGGTGGGGGAGGCAGGAAAGGGAGGAAAAAAGAGAGTATTTATTACAAAGTGTTTAATGAAGATGTACATAATGTACATCATATGTACATTAAGAATATACGTATGATTTTTATCATGTTATGATAAAGAAAGAAAAGTAAACAATGCTTTCACATAAATAACAGGGATAAAATAAGTATGAAGAAAGAACTTTTGTTTTTATTATGCATTGTGTATGTTTTCTGAAATTATTTATTCTTAAATATGCATATATGAAATGATTACTTTAAAGTAATATTGTACATGATCCACGTGTTTACACATATGAAAAGTCCATATTTGTATGTGAGTATAGGTATAGTTTTATACTTAACCACTTCTTTAATTTATTCAAATACATATTCCAAGATTATAAACTAGTGTCAGTAAAAAGGAACAAAAATTCAGAGAGATATCAAACATGTCATCATTGCTAACTAAAGTGACAAAACAGGAAAACTTCTATCTGATATTCAAGAAAAAATATATATATATAATGTATGCCTTACTGCTTATCTTTTAATTATAATAATTATTAAAATTGTAGAAGTATTTATAAGGAATGTAAGAATACAGAAAATGTCACTTTATTAAATTTCTCTCTTTTTCCTTTGTAGAAAACACACCAACACACATTATTCAGTAAAGACTAGACACCTCAGGGAAATGAATGAGCATTTATGAAGAACACAGGAAAGAGCTGGCAAGACTTATTTTACTATTCATCTAAAGTTAAGATAAAATAGATTATAATAGTGGAACATTGTTCATTCTCCTTGTATGCTGATGATATTAATAAAACTAGCAGAAGGGAAGATGCAGAAAATATCCTGATTGCCTCAAGGAATTGTTCTGTACAAACACAAATGTGAAACGTTTCAATTTTGCCGAAAGATTAGCCTTACATAACAGAAAATTAGGTAGATACATGTCTTCATTGTCTAAAAGTAAATGCAAGTTGAGAAGAATGTAGGGAGTAGAAAGACGTTACAAGATCATTTTAGTATAATAGTAAGCTTTGAATTGTATGAACCTATTATAGACTTTATCCTATCAAGTTGGTTAACAAAGTAAAACTATATAAAACCCAGACAAAAGTAATGATAGGTATTAAAAATAGCAATAAGGACTAAAGAACTCCACACAAAGTCAAACAAACAAACAAACAAAAAAACAAACAAAAAGATGTCAGAATTGTAGCTGTAATAATACACAAAATATCTGGACAAAAGTACTAAGAGAGAAAATTAATCTGTAGGTTTCAGTATAATATAGAATTAAAGTAACTCTCAATAACTGTGCACAAAATAGCTCAGTAGGAATCCTTGTGAAGTAGAAAGGATAGAGTGTGAAATATAGAAAGCTACACACATAATAGGTGATAATACTCCTGATGGAGATCAAATATGAAAGTTTCATATGATTATGGAAGTGTTGAACGGCATAAGATGAAAATGTATTTTAAATGTATATGGCAAGCTTTACTTTTAAGGGAAATGATTTTGTTTCTACTACATATGAAAATGTTTTTCAAAAAAATTAAACCTTCAAAAATGTCCAATTTTATCTTATACATTTTACTTATTTATTTTGTTTTAATTTTGTTTTTCAGATGCTAGTTCTGGGACTTGAATTCAGGGCCTGGACACTGTCTCTTAGCTTTGTTACTTAAAGCTAGTGACAAAGTAGTCACTTAAAGCTCGTGCAACAGCTCTATTTCTTTTTGGTGATTAATTGAAGATAAGGAACTCATGAACTTTCCCACCCAGCTAAAGAGGATTCCACGTGTGATGTTGTGTTTGTGTACTAATTGATCCACAACTGAGTTTCTTTCCAATGAGCTCCAAAAGTCGTCTGTGGTCCATTAAATAATGTTAAATAATGTTCTGTAAATTCTTCAGTTAGTATGTCTGTCATGAGAGATGGAAAATACCCTTTTCAGAGTTATTGTAGATATCTATGGTTTAAAAGATATTAAAGCAGCTCATAAACTACAAAGCCCTGTATATAGTGTCATTGTAATGACACAATATTTTCTTCATGTTTACTCAGCACTTATGGAATCCTTTTTTAAGCTTTATTCAGTATTTTTTCAGTAATTAATACAATTCATTTAATAGTATAATGAATGACATTGCTTCACAAGCTCTTCACACTCAAAGAAAAGGGGTAATTATGGAATTCAAATCTCAGAATTTCATGTTAGTACCCCTCTATGAGTAAAAGTAAGTCTTGAAACTTATGAATAATATCAGAAATTTGAAAGCTCTGAAAATGTAGAGCTAATGTATATGTAAAATCCAGTGATATTGTACATAAATTATCTCAGAGTAATTAAAAATGTCATGGTAATAATATTATTTTTAATCCAGTAGTAGATAACCGTGATCCTCACATTTTGGACTCTTGGAAATTTATTTTACTTAATGATGGTAAATAACAAGGATGTATTGTGTATGTACTGTGGATTAACAGACTTCTATACACAATAGATATCATTAGCTACTTGTTTTAACCAGAAGTCTTAATTATTTTCATGGGAAGGTATCAAGAAGCTGGTTATAAATTCATGTTAGGAACTGAAGTTGTTATATATTTCCTATAACTCAATGATAAATTAAAATAATATTTAATTAGGGACATAATGATTATCTAATAATGGTTGTTTGAACCACAATCACAATTTTTAAAGTGAGTTCTTATATTCTATTTTTACAGAATGAATAATTGTTTCTGAACAATAATTGATTTTGCGCCATCATCAAAGAAGAAAAATGCCTATATTTCTAATGACGCATGAAGCTGAGGTTGAAATATTAAAATTTGAAGACACTCCAGAAAGACAAAAACTATGGTATGTTTATCTAAAATTAATAATCGCAGACTAGCTATAGGTAAAATATTGGAGCAGGAGTGTAATATTTTGAATGTAAGCTCTAATACACCTGCAAAAAGCAAACAAAACAAACGAACAGAAACAAATTTTCAGTTACATTGTACTTTTAAACCAGCAAGCCAGCAAGAATATCTTCAATGCATCACTATTTGTCATAGTCAACATATGGGAAGATACCATGCCCCTATAAATAATGAATGATGAATATTCCATATATACATGCATATTTATGTAAATATATGTATGTTTGTATAAATATGTTTGTGTGTATATACATGCATATATGTATATACTAAGCCAGCTTCACAAACATGAGAGGCAATATTTTTACTTATATGTGGATGCTAGACCACATATATATATATATATATATATATATATATGAAGCACAGAAACATATACATATGACCAACCAGATTGAAGTACAGTATCATGGTTAAGGTATCAGGGTTAAGCCCATTTGAATAGTTAGCATGCTGTTTAAAAAAAATGAATAGTAGTCATTTGAAATTTGTATCATATCATATGTAGGTATTTGTGGTTTAAAAGAGAAAACATTGTCAAATACATTTTATATGTTTTGAATATTGATTAAATAAAACTTACTGAAACTGAGTTGGAGTAGGAATAAGAAAATGATGAAGGGGCTAACTCTGACCAAGATTAATTTTGTATAGATAAGTGGACATGTTAAATGAAATTCTCTTGCACTACTGACACTATTTAAATAGATAACTGGATTGATCAAATTTAGGTAATATTGGTATGAATAAAATTAAATTTTTATGAATATCCATATAATTATATATACACAACTATTGATATTGCATATACTGTATCACAATAGCACAATTTTGACATCTTTATGGATTAAACTGTTAGATTTGAAATACTTTTTGGATTAATAACAGGACATTGTTTTCTCTATTTCCATACTCTTTTAGAAGTGGAAAATAGGCAAATGTTCTTAAAGTAAATTCATGTTGCATTAACAAATAGGACTAAGTAAGGAATTTCTGGGGCTTGGATCAAAATAAAATAATAAATTTCAATTTAAAGTCTTTTCAGAAAGTAATATAGTGGGCTGGGAATGTGGCTTGCCTAGCATGCATGAAGCCCTGGGTTCAATTTCTCAGTACTACATAAACGGAAAAACCTGGAAGTGGTGCTGTGGCTGAAGTGGTAGAGTGCTAGCCTTGAGCAAAAGAAGCTCGGGGGGTAGTGCCTAGGCCCTGAGTTCAAGCCCCAGGAGTGCCAAAAAAAAAAAAAGTAATACAACAACAACAAAGAATTAAACCAAGTGCAATTTGCTTTTAAGTCTAGAATCCATTAAAAGTATGAATACTGCATGCTAATGAAAGCAAACCTGGAAACAGAAATTATTGTTTTAAAATTGTATTTGCCAGTTCTCTTGCTACAGGAAAACTGACAGAACACTACCTTGGCTTTCTTTGTATTGTAAACTATCATTGCACACTGTTAAGGCCAAATTTTCAGTAGATTCCTCATAGCAAAGGCTAGGTATGACAAGGCTTTTCAATCTAACCTTTTTCTGAATGATAATATATTTCTAAGAGATGGTTCTCCTCGAGTATCCACCATTATCTTTACAATGATTTTTCTGAAACTATATGGTAGTTGAAATTTTATTTTTATTTCCAATATTCTTTACCTCTCCCTCGTTCTCATTGAGAAGCAGAAATGCATCATGGCTGATAATTGTTCTGACCTCTGGCTGCCTCTCCTTCTGAGTCATTCTATACATTGCTCTCATCTTGAAGGAGTCAAACTAAAGCATATGGTTACAGGAGTGATGGAAAACGAATAGACTGCATGCTGAGCTTGCTTACTCATCCCCTAGCAGACAAACATGGTGATTCTTAGAGTTGTGTGTATGACAGAGACTCTCTGTCTCTGTCAGCCTTATTGATAGATGGTTCTTTGAGATGTGAGGTGTCATTGTCACCAATTGGAGAAATGATCTAAAAATTGCAATGCTTAGGCATTTAAGAAATATAAACTGTAGTGGAGATAGCTAGTTATTTCTGATATTCTACACCAAGATAACATGAGACTTCAGTCATTAAATTAATAGCTCCTGACTTTGATAGTGATACTTTTTGGTAGCATACAAATAGGTCATTATGTACTTCTTGGAACGATAAAGTAGCTGAACAGAACATAGAATATCTAATAATCAATGTTATATAGTTTGTGAATATCTTGACAGGAGGGCATGCTACAATCCACACTGAGTGTACATTCCAGATTTTTGAGGATGCTTAATCAGAGATTTTCACATTAAAAATGTGTAAGAAAATCATTCAACAGTGTAGTAATTTCTTGGCATTCACAATTTCACAAGTTGGCAGAAAACTAAGAGAATGGTTTAGGTTTTCTGTGAGGGTAGCCTGAGACAACAATTGACCAATTAAATGAATGATAACTGAGCTCTCCTGGCTGCCAGTGACAGAAGGGAGAAGCTGAGGGACTCAGGACAGGTTCGGTCCCCATGGTGATGTGTCATTGTGTCTTACTTTCCTGGAATTGAGTTTTACAGAGGACACCAATGACACCTGTCACAAAGGTTGTACAATATATTGAAGTTAAGATACATCACAAGAATATCCATCCATATCTTTGCATTGTAGGTAAGGTCTGAAGACAGAAGAAGTGATTCATCAATGTCAACTAAAGTAGTATAATAGAGACCAGATAATAGTGTTCGACTGTCAGAGAACAGAAGGCTGTGAATACTATAATGAAGATTGAAAAGAGCAACAAACAAAAACTCACCAATCAGGAATTGATAGTGAGTAATACATGATTAATTTCTCAGAGACTCAACAGTGGTGCAACAGAAGACATTTGAGGGTATTTTTCAAAACAATAGCAAAAAACCATGATTGTTATGGGAAGGGATGGGAAGGGTAAACAAAGGAGGAGGCTACAATGCTTGATAAGAAATGTACTCATTATCTTGCCCATGTAATTGTAACCCCTCTGTACAGTATTTTCACTATAAAAAAATTTTAAAAAAACCATGATTATTGCTTAATCCCTATCCTTTTTACTATTCTAGACTGAATGAGGTGGTGGAGTGCTTGGTAGAAATCGCCTTGTAACTATGTTGCAAGTTCATACAACTCTTCTTTCTCCAGTTCCTTTCCAAAACTAGCACTGGCTGTTTATGATGTTGAAGACATGTTTGAAAAATACTGAATGCAAAATTTTGTCATGGGTTCCCAGATGGGCCTTCTCTTAAGGTAGGTCCTAGCAAAAGAAAGAAACATTATTTTAGTCTACTGTGGTATATTCATTGTATCTACCATCACAACCACTAATAATTTCCCCTAATGCATGACATTTTAATGCAATTAACCGTCAGTTGGAAATTACATTAGTTTCCACCTTTCCTCTTTGCTTGTAACAGTAATGTCTATATATAAAAAAGCGTTTTTAAGGTCTAAAGCTACAAGCTTCTATTTTTAACTCATCTAAGTGATATTTGGTATACATAGGAAAATAATATTCAGAATAGGAAAATATTCAGAGATAGAAAAAAAGCAATCGAAAGAGAATAGAAACATTCTAGTTCCTGTTATATATGTGGAAAATCAAGGAAGGACACTCAATTCAGAAATCTGAATCAACCTTTGTTGAAACTCTAAATAATTTAAATAAAAGAAGTTAACAGTAAGGTTAGAGAATACTTTCAATCATTCAATTACAATTCATTTGTGTCAGGAAATGGGTTGTATAGCACGTGGTTCAAAGGAAGACACACCTGGGAATGGCTTTTGTTCCCTCTCTTTTCTTGGTGTAAAAACTGTTTTCACCATGTTATCTTGTTACTATAGCCAGTATCTACTTGCTAAAATTTTCAGTGGGAATACATTCTATTTAAAAGCATTTATACTCATCATGTATGACTATTTATAAAAATAGATTACCATCATAAGATTTTCTTTAGTATTTGTAATAATACTAGTAAGTTGATACAAAAATCAAATGTTACTTCAACCAAAACAAAGCATTTGAAATCCAGATACAAGTAGTTCACACTGTTAATCTTTTCTAATTGAGAGGAAGAAAGCAGAAGGCTCATGATTCTAAGGTAGCACAGGTCATACAGGTGGGAATCTCTTTTAAACCAATACCTGCACCTGATGGTGAGTACATATCATCTAAGGGGCATCTGAGACTGGATTGGGAGTATCACAGTTATAGGCTAGGCAGCACAGGAAAGCTCACAAAATTCCATCTTCTACAGAAAAACAGCTGAAGACCAGGGCATGTGTCTGTCATCCCAGCTACAATGCATGAACCAAAGTCTAAGTATATAACCAAGTTCGAAGTTAGGTTGAATCTCAAGAATATCCAGTATCAAAAAGGCTGGGAGATGTGCCTAGCAAGCATCATGTTGCAAGTTCAAACTCCAATACCAACATCAACAACCAAAAGAGAAACATCAAAATATTTCTATATACTTGGATATATATAATACAATGTATTAATTTACACACTACTCGCTGTGCTACAAAACACTAGAAAGTCTAGTAGTCAGGTGGAACACTTGTCTTCACCTTCGTTTTCCCTATCATCTCCAGTTCAGTTATCCACTATCCTACTGTCAACTTCTATATGATATAGGTGGTATTTTTGTTTGGTTTGGTTTTTGTTTTCATTTTAAGTCTAAAATTCAGTGAGGTCCACTTTGATGTATTCTTTATGTTGATTCTGTTTGCCCATGAGTTTCTCAGGCCTTATTTCCATTTAATTTTGCTTCAATGATATATAATAAATAAATAACTATAACTTTCTTGTTTTAACATGTGCTTAGAACATTTCAACTGTCTCAAAACACAATATCTATTCATCACAAAAAGGAACATGGTAGGTCTATCAAGAAAGTGCCTGCCTGACCAAATGTGACCAAGAGTTTGATGTAAGTATTATCACATCAAAGTTGTGTGACAACTAATACAATGTAATGAAAGGAATATGGTATAATTCTCCCACTCTTCTTTCCCGAAATACATAACAACAATTTAATACAAAAAGCTATAATCAGAATGTGCTGCAAAACAACAGAGAGGTAATCTTCATAAGTGTGAAGACAACTTAGCCTGGACAATTGCTCAAAACCAATATAAACTAAAGGACATATGGCAAGTAAATGCAAGATGTAATTCTGAGTTGCATCTAGTTATCTGGATTTCAGCTAATTTAGGAATGATTCCATTGCATGTGATTATAGGCTGTGGCTTGAAGTCAGATCTTCACCACAGGTATTTCATTCTACTGAATTAACAAGTACTGGAGGCTCTCTCTCTTCGTTTCTTTTTTCCCCTCCCTCCCTCCTGACCTCCCTTCCTTCCCTCCCTCCGTCTCTCTTTCTTTCTCTTTTTTTTTCTGTCTCAGTCGTGGGGCTTGAACTCTCGGTCTGAGCACTGTCCCTCAGCAATTCAGCTCAAGGCAAGAGCTCTACCACTTGAACTACAGTGCAATTTCCGGTTTTTTGGTGGTTTATTGGAGGTAAGAGTCTCATGGACTTTCTTGCTCGGGCTGGTTTGAACCCTAATCCTCAGATCTCAGCCTCCTTTGTAGCTAGGATTACAGGTGTGAGCCACTGGTGCACCGCTCTTTCTTTTTTTCTACAGCCAATTTGCACAGCAAGTTCTACTGCAAGCGTATATTACAATTTTCTACTCACTTCATTTTTCAAACATCTAATTAGCTAATGCAATCACACAATAAAAGCCAAGAATTGAGAGGTAACATGGTGCATAGTTATATAATACTGCTATTCCAGGACCATGAAGAATTGATATCAATAATTCAACCTTATATACTTGGCAGATGATTCCATTCACTGTGTGGTCTAGCACACTCATGAATTCCAGCCTCAGATGTAAAGTGGTGCCAACTACACCACTGAACCCCAGAAAGGTGCTGTCCGTGACTGCTTTATCCCTGCCAAGTGGTATTTTCCCTAATTTTCTTGATGTTTCTGGTTTTCTTGATATGATGTTCTCTATCTATGATGGTTCCAGCCAAAGATATTTTCACTTTGCATTATCAGTTATGAAATCAGGTAACTCTTTCCAGCATCAATTCTCTTCCTATGTTCTGGAGAAATATATACAGAAAATTTTTTAAAAAGAAAGGAAAAGAACTAGAGTGCTGAAATATTTTCCATCAATGATGTACATATGTACATGCAATTTTCGGTGCATATGGTATATAATGTCTTATTAAATTTTTATGTAATAAAAATATACCTATCTAGTTAACTATTTAGAGGAAAATTAAAGTCAGATTTCCATCTAAACTGATTATGCAGGAGAGAATGGTTAGCCTGTATAACAATAATGTCCTATGTACATACGTGAAAATGGAACTAAGAAAAGGGAATGAATGGGGTTAGGAAAGATTATATGGAGAAAGACAAATGGGATGATGCTAAATATGATAAATTATGCTCTAATATTGACATTTTGAAATGAAACTTAACTATTTAAAGATAATAAAAAGTAAATTAAAAATCTAAATTGTACAACTACATAAAGAGAATAATTATATACCTAACATTCAAAACTATATAAAATATTCCTTATACTTACTCAAATATTTATAAAAGACTAAAAATTTTAACATGTGAAGTTAAAATAAATATTGATTGAATAATTTTCTATATTAAAATTGTAATCTTTCCCACATAGGATAACAAGTAGAAAATTGAATCTATAGCAATGGTGAGACAGTATATTATAATATCTACTGTGAAATAATTGAACTACATATTTAAATTTTACTTAATAAAAAGGCAATATGCATTTACTACAGAAAAGCAAAGATAAAAATTCAAATTACTTTAAAAACAGTAAATATATTTTGTTAGTAAAATAGTATAAACTCAAACTATTTCTTGAACATGGTTTACTAAATATAATTGTAGGCCTTACCTCCTAATTAACTTCCTTTATCTGAATTGAATATCAAATGAGTCTCATTTCCTTGTGCCTCCAAATTCTCACTCAAATTCATACTCACTATTACAAGTCACTTTACTCACTTTTATTTTCCTGTGTCAGATACATGAAATAAGTTTTGAAATTCTGTAACATTTTCTAATCAATTTCAAATGAAGTACTATTTATTACGCCTTAGAATTTAAACATTTAGTAGGTACATAAATCATTTTCAAGCGGGGCATGGGTGGCTCATGCCTATAATCCTAGCTACTCAGGAGGCTGAAATCTAAGGATAGTGGTTCAACGCCAGCCCAGGCAGGAAAGTCTGTGAGGTTCATCTCCAATAAACCACTAGAAAATGGAGGTGGTGCTGTGGCTTAAGCAGTAGAGCGCTCCCCTTGAGCTGAAGAACACAAGGACAGCACCGAGGCCCAGACTTCAAGCCCACTACCAACAAATAAAAATAATAATGATAATTTTCAATTGTCACATTCTTATACTTTCCATTTTGCTAATTGTCACATTCTTATACTTTCCATTTTGCTATTAAAAGAGTAAATACATGATATTCTTCTTTTTTCTCCACTTCTTTCTGTTGTAACACACACACACACACACACATCACTTCTTGATAGATTTACAAAGATTTCATTATCAGAGAAAATATAATAAATAAATTGCAGAAAGTTAAAAATATATAAATGTTATATGTAGCATGGAAATAGTAAAAGTAAACCTGTAAAAAGAAATAAACAAAAAATTCCAATTATGTGTGAAATAATAGCAACTTTTTCTCACCATCATTTTTGTTAAGTTATTCCAGACTTTTAGAAAATTGGAGTTTTAGTCTCAACATATGACTGCAGTTTTGATTAACTTTTCAGTTGTTAAATATTTTAGACTTAATTTTATTTGTGAGAATCAGCTGACTTTTGAGGCAATTTTATTTCAAATTCATAATGATATTATTATTATTAAACATGAATATACTTGATCTAACTTTTTTGACTGCCAGATTACAGTGCTAATTACAAGAAAATATGTTAGAAATTATCTATACAAATTTATGGGGGACTGGAGGGAAGGGAGTGGAAGAAAAATTATTACTTTACTTATGTAACAGTAACCCTTCTGTACATCACCTTGACAATAAAATTTAAATAAAAAATGCCAAAAAATTAATCAAGTTTTCTTCTTAAGATTTTATTTTGTATTTTATGGAATAAATATAGATAGCTTTCAAAGTAGAGTAAAAGATGTCATTCCACCTAGAAATCTAATTATATAGTGTTTTTCTCAAGTAAAATCACAGAACTGAATAAAGGCTTAAGTATATACAGAATAATTTCTTCCAATACAAAAATTAGGTAAAAATAACTGTTTTCAATTTAAATGTGTGTACCTATGCTCTCCTACTCAACTCACATAGACTGCAAAAATCTCAAAGTAAAAAAAAACTTTGATTTTTGATAATATTTTATCAAAACTTATTTTTCTGATAAGGAATCTCATTTATTTTTGTATTACCTATTTAAGAGTGGTTCTAAAATGTTCCTTAATTATGTACATCTGCTTTTATTTATTCTCTTTTCTTTTTTTTTTATTGTGAAAATACCGTACAGAGGGGTTACAATTACATGGGCAAGATAATGAGTACATTTCTTATCAAGCATTGTTGCCTCCTCCTTTGTTTCCCCTTACCATCCCTTCCCATCTCCTCCCCTGTCCCCCCTACCTACCTCCCCCTCCCACCTTGCCAAAGTTGTAAAGTTCATTTTTCGACATAACCACTTATACATCTCATTGTTGCAATGGGCCCGCCTGTATCCCTATTTAAACTATTTGTTTTTTCCCTTCCCCTCCACAAATTATACCAACATCAAATACAGTAAAAGCAGGGATTATTCCGTGGGGGTGGGACATACAAAGCAACAAAGAAATCATCTTATAAATATGTTAGAAACAATCGCATGAAAGAAAAAAAACATTTGAATACTTATCTTGGGGTTCATTTCACTTAACATCAACTTATCTGACCATTTCTGTTTGTCTCAGACATATACTGGTTATTACAAATAAGGGAAACCATGAGCCCTATGTTTCTTTGGGCCTGGCTTACTTCACTAAATATAACTTTATTCTCTTTTCATCTGTTCAATATTTACCTAAATCTACAGCTGGGCAGCGGTGGCTAATGCCTGTAAACCTAGCTACTCAGGATGCTGAGACCTGAGGATCACAGTTCAAAGCCAGCCCGGGCAGGAAAATCTATGAGACTCTTATCTCCATTTAACCACCAGAAAACCAGAAGTGGAGCTGTGGCTCAAATGGTAGGGTGCTAGCCTTGAGCTGAAGAGCTGAGGAACAGCACACAGGCCCAGAGTTCAAGCCCCAGGGCCAAAAAAAATAAAAAAAAGAAAAAGGAAATTGCCCAATGACTATCTTATGCAATAGTAAATATTCCAGATACATGAACAAGCATTAAAATCAATATCTATAAGATTTTGCTCAGTGTTATTAATTTTATATCTTACAATCTATGAATCATAAATAGATTTTGACTTTTCTCCATAAAGAATTTTTAAATGTTTGAGAAACATAGGTTTAATAATAAAAATACATAGTGATTAAAATACAAAGTGATTAAATATATGATTAAAATGAACAGGGCTAAATATATTTTACCTACTTAATATTTCTGATTTGATGTTTTTGCTATGACAATTGGAACAGGGGTTTTCTTCTTATTTTGATTTATTTTTTACTATTACTGGAGTTTGAACTCTGGGCCTGAGAGCTGTCCTTACTTGCTCAGCTTCCTGAGTAGCTAGGATTACAGGTGTGAACCACTGGTTTCTGTCTAAGGAAGGGGGGGAGAGGAGGAGTTTCAACCTATGATACTGATTCAGTGTTAAGAAAATCATTATAAGCAATTTCAAATTTTGCCTTTTACATACCTCTCTGTAGTATCCTAAATTTGCTTATTCATCAACACACTCCCGAACTTCCCAATCACCTTTCCTTCCGCTTGACAGCTTTTTCTAGTTACACAATTAAAAAGGATCTCAAATGTCTGTATGATTTACAGGTTTAATTTCCTTTCTCCCTGCCTTTACTCAATATATATAATCACACACATAAGGACACACATGCTCATGAGTACTCAAACACACTGTGTATCTTCTTATTTTCAGAAAGAGATCCCATGCTTTTCTGGGAATCAGACTCATAATAAAAAATTTCCAGAATCTACTTTGTGCTATTTCTAAATCAGACTATAACTGCCGAGACGAATGTAAAATTTATATAAAAATTACACACTTGTAAATGTATGTAAAAATAAAGAATGTTTTTTTTTCTTTCTTGGTATTGTTTCTAACGTATTTATAAGGTACCATGTGATTTTTTGTTGCTTTGTATGTTCCTCCCCCACGGTATAACCCCTGTTTTCACTGTCAGTGAAATCTGATGTCGATATAATGTGGGCAGGGGAAAGGGATAAAACAAAATGTTTCAATAGGGATACAGGTTGACGCATTGTAACAATGAGATGTAGAAGACACTATGTTGAAAAATTTTACAATTTAGGTGGAGTGCGGGAGGGGAAACTGTAGTTGTGGAGGTGGGAGGGAAGAAATGCTAAGGGAAAAACAAAGGAAGAGGCAACAATGCTCATTACCTTGCTCATGTCACTGTAACCCCTCTGTACAGTATTTTCACAATAAAAACTTACTAAAAAAAGAATGTAAAAAACTGGAAGAAGGGGGTAAAGTGGGAAAAAACCAGGGAGGGGCTAACATTGTTCCACAAGAAATGTACCCATTACCTTAATTACATAACTTCTAACCCCTCTGTACATCACCTTTACAATAAAATGAAATTAACAAATTAGAAAACAAGGTAAAAAATTACTTTCTTTACATTTATTTGATGAGTATTCGAAAACTCCATGTACTGTAGAGTAGGGAAAAGCTAAAGAACAAAACAAAACAAAATCAAGGTAGCTCAGATATTCTCTGTAGTATCTCTCTAAAATTTCTTGTTGGAAAACTAAATGGGTAAGTGAATAGAAGCAGTTAGGCTACTTACTAGTTTCCAGGAAGACAGAAGTATTGCTGTCTCTATAGAATCTGATTTTTTTCCTGTATGTTGTCATACCATTCTTTTCTCATAGCTGCCAAATTTGAAGCCCATTAAAATTTTGAACATGAATACTGTAATCAATTTTTCTGTAGAAAACAGAAAGTAGAATACTAAACATTGTATTCAAAGCTTTTTTTACTAATGTTAAGACTATTTTCTTCACACTCCAAAACGGCGTAAGCAATCATTCCATTTGAGATGTTTCCCATGCTGCTTGGAAAATTTAGTAATTTATATTCATCTTAACTATTGATTGCTTTCATAATGCATCATATATCTTTACATATAATGCAAAGGATTTTGATTGACAACATCTAAGTTTAACATTGTAACTCTATATTAAACACTGTTCCTCATTAAATTTATTCTTGAATACAATAAATATATGCCCAAGTATGTAAATAATCAGCTTAAATATCACTTTGTGTACTGGATTTTTAAACATATAGTTACTTTTTTTTTTTTTACTAAATATAGAGTTATAAAAGGGTGTAAAGTTATGTGTTCAGCCACATTAAAAGAAGTATTGCTCACTTCATATGCCTTTCATCAAGGAATCCTTTCATTTTATAAAATCCAAAGAATATAAGAAATAAATTCAAGCCATTGTATTGCCTACAATGACTTGTTAGCATTTCAAATTTGTTAAAATTACAGTCTAACAATTGCTATTTGGGGCTGGAAAGATGGCTCAGTGGTACAGCGCTTGCCTTGCATGCATGAGGCCCTGGGTTCAATTCCTCAGCACCACATAAGCAAAAAGAAAAAAGCCGGAAGTGGTGCTGTTGCTCAAGTGGTAGAGTGCTAGCTTTGAGCTGAAGAGCTCAGGGACAGAGCCCAGCCCAGAGTTCAGGCCCCACGACTGGACACCCACCTCCAAAAAAAGAATTGTTATTTATCTACTGTCAGGCATGACGCTTATAAATATATATTCTTAACTTGAGGCAGCATTTATGTTCGCTGAGTGCTTTCATGTGGATATATGTATGTGACCAACTATGAAGTTTCAAAATGACATGGAACATTGCTTATACTGGAGCCACCCCACTGGCGAGTGTAAATGAGTCCAGAGATATTTCCTGAGGCTTCCCTGTGTATCAGCCTCTAGAAAAGGTATACAGGAAAACACCCAACTGAGAAGTTAATGAGTTGTCCTCCAAATCATATTACACAATCCAGAACACTATCAAATTCTCAGCTTCTTGCTTTAAAAAGTATAATATTGATATCACCATTTAATAATAAATTTACTTTAATGTGTACATAATTTATTATGTGTGATTTAAAAATAAAATGTAAATAAAAATATGAATAAATTAAAATATGAATTCAATCTCATTTCAATATTTTGCATAATTGTTTTAAGTAATAGTTCATATGATTAATTTTCATTAACACATCTTTCAATAAGCTACATTTTTATATTAATATGTGTCTATTTTTCCTATGTAACAGGTTGAAAGATAGTATACATTTCAAAGTCTTCATATTTATAATACCATTCTGTCAAGACATATATGAAATATCAATCTTAGTCACATCTTAACTATTACACAGAAGAGTAATAGATCTCAATTTTCAACAGTAGCACACTGAGCAAATGATAGAGATCCTACTACACAATTACTGTATGTTTATGGCTTTTTCCTCAGTTTTACTAGATTATTTAAATTTGATAGGAAATATACTCATTACCTTACTCATTTAACTGTAACCACTCTGTACATTTTTTTACAATAAAAATATATTCAAAAAAAGAAAAGATTGTGAAACACTAAATGAAGAGTTTGAATTTGCTGTCATCTTTGAAATAATACTATATTTAGAATAGAAATGTACTCAGTACCTGACTTATGTAATTGGAACCCCTCTGTTACATCACCTTTACAATTAATTTTTTAATTAACTCCTTTGTAACTAACTTTTCTAGTTTCTTATATTCATGAATTTAATTTTGATAATAAGATTTATCTCTTCAAGAAAGTCTAAATAACTGTACTTTCTCTATTTTCTTCTCAAGGCATAAACTTCTTGGTACAATTTTAATATTTTAAAATGGTTTATCACCCAGGTGCGAAGGAGCACAGCTCATCTCAGGAGAAATATATCCTTTAAAAATATGGACTTTTCACTGTATTTGATGTCGGTATGACTTGTGGAGGGGAAGGGGAAAAACAAGTCATTTAAATAAGGATACTGGTGGACCTTTGCAACAATGAGAAGTACAAATCGTTATGTCAAAAACAAACTTTACAACTTTGGTGGAGGGGCCAGGAGGATTGGGTGGAGGGGGGCGGGTGAGGATGGGAAGGGATGGGAAGGGGAAACAAAGGAGGAGGCTACAATAAATGATTGATAAGAAATGTACTCACTATCTTGCCCATGTAATTGTAACCCCTCTGTACAGTATTTTCACAATAAAAAATAAATAAAAATTAAAAAAATAAAACAAAAATAAAAAAATATGGGCTTGGACATTATGTCGAAAAATGAACTTTCCAACTTTGGGGGGGGTGGTGATGGGAAGGAATGGGGAAAAATATTCACACACCTCTGTATGTACAATTAAATCATTAAAAAAAATATGGACTTGGAAAGTGGCTCATTGGTAGAGTGCTTGCCTTGCATGCATGAGGCCCTGGGTTTGATTCCTCAGCACCACATAAGCAAAAGTCAGCTGGAAGTAGCACTATGGCTCGATTGGTAGAGCACAAGGCTTGAGCTGAAGAATTGAGGGACAGTGCCCAGGCCCATAGTTCAAGCCCTACAACCCACAAAAAAAGAAGCTAACATAAACGTTTTTATTAAATCAGAAACAATATGCTTGTGTAAAAAACATTTACACTGTGTTAATTTACTCTTGTAGACTTATAATATTTATTTTGAAAACAATACTAAAAGAGAATTTAAAAGTTTCAGAGATAGAGAAAAAATACTCTCTTTAAAATATGGTGAAAATTCTGGTTCTTTTCCTCAAAAAATAATGCCTTTGTGCCTACAAAATAGTCACATAAATTACGTGACAGTAATGGGCTTGCTGAGGTCTAGCTGTAGGGCTAAATGGGGACACCATGGTTTATAGTTGATTTTTGATTTACTTTTTACCTTTCCTTTAATTTCTCTTTAGAAATTGTTCAGTTATTATAAATTTGTTTACAAAAATATGAAAATTTAATTCTTTTGGTCATACACATACACATACCCTTGATTAAGAAAGTAGAGATTGCCGGGCGCTGGTGGCTCACGCCTGTAATCCTAGCTACTCAGGAGGCTGAGATCTGAGGATGACGGTTCAAAGCCAGCCCAGGCAGGAGAGACCGTGAGACTCCTATCTCCAATAAACCACCAGAAAACCGGAAGTGGCGCTGTAGCTCAAGTGGTA
>NW_012267281.1:14431041-14462959 GCF_000151885.1 Dipodomys ordii | reverse complement strand
CAATAGACACATGAAGAAATGCTCAACCTCCCTAGCCATAAAAGAAATGCAAATCAAAACAACATTGAGATACCACCTCACCCCCGTTAGAATGGCTAAAATCAAGAACTCTAATAATAAGGTAACACTTTGGTGGAGGCAACTATTAAGTAGTAAGCTTATCTGCATTTGAAGCATTCCTAAATATGAGATTTGTTTCAAAAATGCCAGAGAATCTTCATTTTAGTGTTTCACAATCTTTTCTTTTATGTATATATTTTTATTGTAAAAATACTATATAGAGGGGTTACAGTTACATGAGTAAGGTAATGAGTACATTTCCTATGGAGCATTGTTACCTCCTCTTTGTTTTTCACCTACTATCCCTTCTTTCCCCACCTCCCCAAGTCCTCCCTCACATCCTGAAGTTGTAAAGTTTATTTTCCACATAGTGTCTTGTAATCTAATTGTTACAATGGGATAACCTATTATTTCCCTTCCCTTCCCCAAATTAGAAAAATGTATATACAAGATTCAGGTCACCAGAATAAATACAGTGAAAACAGGGGTTAAACATGAGGGGAGAACATACAAAAGAAAAAAAATCACATGGTACATTATAAATATATTAAAAACGACAGCAATAAATATACAACCATTTGTGTCTGTATTTGGAGGTTCATTTCCCTTAGCATCATCTTATATGGTCATATGTACATAGGTTTTGAACTTTTCTGCTTGTCCTAGACATATCTTTTCTTATATGTCAAGATATTTCTTACAACATAGGTGACAACAAAATAGTGAATCTTTTTTTATATATTTGAAAAAATATTTAATTGATGATTACTTGATTAGAAATTATTTTTTAAACCGTGTTAACCTGTGCTGGAGTTAGAAATGAAACTAAAACTTCTGTCTTTCCTCTCTCACCTATACTTGCTTAAGGCTGCTGAAGATAAAGGAAGATCTGCATTGAACATACATAGATAGGTTCGCCAGACAGAAAAAAAGTGCTAGAAAAAAAATGAGGCAAAGCAAGAAAGGTGCCCTCAGAGGGGGTTTCTGGCATGTGTTTTCTGATTCTTATTTCCTTTGCAGGTTTTTGATTGGTGTCTTCACAGAAGATTTTCAGGCACATACTGAGAACTCTAATTAAGAGACTTATCTCCATTCGTGCAGGCTGGAGGGGCACTTCAATCAAGGAGAACCTGTTGATGTGTGAATAGCAAGAACCCAAAAGCCAAAGTGTCATCAAGAGAAATAGGTTGGCTGTCAACCAAGAGGCAGGACAGGACAACTTCTTTACTCTGGGGAAGAGGGGGGAAGAAATCAGATTTTTTCCCCCACAGCACATCGAAGTGCTTCTATTTCTTTTGATAAACTGAGTTAGTATAGTTTTCAGATGTTAATTTACAAATTCAGATTCCAATTTATTATTTTGCAATGAGAAATCGACTAACTTCTGATGGAATTAATATATTTCCTACCATGAAGACAGACTTGCCCTTAGAAGTGAAGACATTTTCTAAGAATTGCTTGATAGTCATGAAATCTGTAACAGGGGAATTTGTAATATTAATAAATTCTCATGGTCTGATGCATCTGTCTCTCTAGCGAAGGTGTATTTGCCTCTAGAATTGGTGAGGGCATATATCTTCTTCTGGTTTCACTGCTTGAATAAGAACGACATTGTTTTCTTTTCTGACCCTCATTTGTTCGTTCGGGTTCTGTCACTGATCTCTCCTGTCACTGATCTATTTAGCTTAGTTGATGGTTATAAGAGATGCATTCCCTTCCATAAAATACAGAAAGAAATGGCATTATCCTATTTTTGAAATTTGAAGACATGGAAACTATTAGCAGCCTGTGGAAATAGAGTTTATTAGCAATATATTCAAGATATTTAGTAATTTGAAAAGACTTAAATGATAATCACTGTTTATTGACAGTAATCTCATGGAACTTCATTCAAAAGATTATCTCATAATTGTTTTCATTAGTTGAAACTTGATTCATTTCCCTTTTCATTTTTACATTAAAGAGTTTTTTTGTTCATTACATTGCATAATGTTGAATCTTAAGACAAACTGTAATTAATGAAACACCACATATATATGTATACACACATATGTATATGTATATATGCAAGTCTGTGAATGTGTCTGTTTACATACCATCTCTCAGCCTGTCTCCAGTTCTATTCTTTCAAAATAACCCTATATCTAAATGACAGAACAAGGAAAATAAGACAACAACCTATTTTCCTGAACCACACTTATTCTGGATACTGTGCTTATTATTTCTTTGCATTCAGTTATCTATAATTTGATAATATGTACGTGCATGATAAGCACATATGTGACATATCCCAATGGTAACTGTAGAAAAGTCTCCAACTCTTCAGATCCTATAGGATTGAGAGATTCAGATGGAGAAAACAAATGAATTGAGGTATTTTTTCCAACTTAAGTGGTACAGTCGTTGTTCTGATTCTAGCCTTACCTCACAGTCTACCAAATAATACCATTGTATATCAATTGTCTAGAGAGAAAAATACCCTAAGAAATTGTCGATCACTGATATCTCATGCCTGGTATCCCATCTATTCAGAAGGCAGAGGTCTAAGGATTGTGTTTCAAAGCCAGCCCAGACAGAAAAGTCTCCAAGATACTTATCACCAATAAATGACTCAGAAAAAAAGCTGGAAATGTCGTTGTGGCTCAACTGGCAGAAACTGGTGCAAAAAGCAGCTCAGAAGATCCAAGCCCTGAGTTCAAGCCCCAGGGTCAATCTCTCCTCCCCCCAGACACAAAGAACACATTTTTTTGCCTAGTGGCTTCTGATTCTCAAAAAAACTTGAGGCTAAACTTTGTGATTACTACTTACCACACCGTGTAGCATACCTAGAGGAAAAGGATACAGCTACACACAAAATTTGTCTCCTTAAATATTAGGGCAGATGTACTTAGGATGATAGCTTGTTCTTAAATAATATTTTTCCAGAATATTTTCAGGAAATAATCAATTGTGTTTTTCAAAATTGTGGTAAAAACAAGAACAATCATCTGAGAGTTAAAGAACATGTTTTGGGATGACAAACAAAACCAATTATTTTTCTTAAAAGTTGTACACGTTCTTTGACTTAGATATTGAAATATTTTAATCACTTGATTCAAGTAGGATGATGTACAAAAAGCTGTGCTTATCAAGCTATGAACTTGATAGTCTGGAGATAGTTATTGATACATGAATATGTATGGATATATAGAGAGAAAGATTTTTGAAAACATCATTATGAACAATGTCATAAATATATTTACCATCTCTTGTTCATAATTCTATCTAATTTGTTACTTTTCTTAAAAGAATTCTTAATATGAAATCTACAGTACTAGCAATAGTTTATACATACAATTGTAATATTTTCTACTCTAGATCCTCTTTTCTAATATGTATTATGTTTTTAGGATTTATTTATCCTCTATGCCCAAAACTTTGTGCTCTCAAATCTTAGTGGTTATAATATTCCTGTTGATTTTAAGATTAATATTTATGCAACTAAAGCACCAGGAATAAAGGTATGTAACACACATGTGTTCACACATATTCGGTTTCTCCTCTATTTTTTCTGTATACATATATATATGACTTTTCTTTCTATATATGACTAATAAATTATTTAATTTTTAATTGTATATATGTATATATACTTCAATGTGATATTTAAATTTGGGATATATGTTACATATCGTTAAGTCTCTTCTCTAACAAAGCTACAGATATAAATGTTACTGCTAAATTCATGTTATCACTGCTAGAAGTTTACTTTTAGGACAGTATTTACCTGTGAAATACCAGATCTGCACAAATTTTCTATGCAATCCTAATATGTGACTGCTGAAAAATATTATCCAGAAATTTATCATTATCAGAAATAATGTAGACTATAGATTGGTTAGAAAACAATTACTTCAAAGAACAATCTGTGAGCTGGGTACATAACTCAGTGGCTTAGTTCTTAACACATCTGTTTAAGGCTATTCAATTGTCAGAAAAGCAAATATCAGTATATGCCCTTTTGATTCTGTAAATATTTTTTTCATTACAACAGATATTTATTCAATCAGAAGCCAGTAAATGATTACCACAGAAGTTTTGTGTTTTAATATGTCTAAAGAAATCCTGCAACAAAATCTGAAATAAAAAATTCTCTAATTTTAATTTGCCATTTCGGTCACACAAAACTCTTCCTGTTGTCTGGTTATTATCTAGGCATAAAATCCTAGGATTCCACAGATGTTAGAATTGTTCTTTTATACTTTCCATATCTAAATTTGAGAGCCATAAAAACAAAAACAAAAACAAAACCTTTCTTGGAATGTGGCCAAAAGCACGAAAACTATTGCTGTGTTTTTGATTTTTGGTTTTTGGTTTGTTTGTTTAAATTATCTTCACACTTTAGGAAGTTTATTCTGAGTATAACTGCTCTACTATGGAAATAAATCAAATGCAGCAATCAGATTTTTTTTAATTATTAATAAGGATTTTTATTGTGAAAATACCATACAGAGGGATTACAATTACATGGACAAGGTAATGAGTGCATTTCTTATCAAGTATTGTTGCCTCCTCCTTTGTTTCCCCTTATATTTCCTGCCTTCGCATCTCCCCGTTCCGCCCCCCAGCTCCCCCGCAAAAGTTGTAAAGTTCGTTTTTCAGCGTAACATCTTGTACATCTCATTGTTGCAATGGGTCCACCTTTATCCCTATTTAAAAAATTTGTTTTTCCCTTCCCCTCCCCCAAATTATGCCAACATCAAATACAGTGAAATACAGGGGTTACCTGAGTCAAGCAGAAACAGTCAGATAAGTTGCTGTTACGCGAAATGAAGCCCAAGATAAGGACTCAAATGGCTTTTCTTTCTTGCAATAATATTTTAATAAATAAAATACTTCATATTTAATCAATGGAAATCACTGCATCCTAAAATTAGGAGTAAATCACTGCAAGAAAACAATGGAGCTCATTGTATACTGAGATAAATACAAGGTTAAATATTCTGATTTAGAAAAGTATTATAACCAGCAAAGAGTGTATATGACATGCCAATACATATGTAAGAAGAGTGGGATAAAATATACCCAGATTTGCATTATGAAAGGCATGTGAATTTTATAGGTACTACTTAAGCTATTTGGGTTCTTTAAGTATTGCTTCATTTTCTCTTGGTAAGTAATATTGGTGTATATTTTATGACTATACATTCAGTATATATAACATATACACCTATTATATACATTAGAATATATATATATAGTGGAATGATTAAATTTGACAAATTAGCCCTTTAAAACTTTTTACAGGGGCTTGGAAGGTGGCTCACTGGTAGAACACTTGCCTTGGATGCCTGAGGCCCTGGGTTCGATTCCTCAGCACCACATAAGCAGAAAAAAAAAGCCGGAAATGGTGCTGTGGCTCAAGTGGTAGAGTGCTAGCCTTGAGCTGAAGAGCTGATGGACAGTGCCCAGGCCCAGAGATCAGGCCCCATGACCGGACCCAAAAAAAATACCCCAAAAAACTTTTTACATATATGTATCTTTGTAGTGAGAATATTTAAAGTCTGTACTTTAAGCAGTCTAAAAATGTATTATTCTCACATTAAACAGTAGGCCCCAACATGGGATAGGGTCAATATTTCTCAAAATATAGCACTTTATGTAACTTTATTTTGTGACATATATATATTAAAATCACTTTGTATAATTTATCTCAAATGCAAATGCAATCTTGGCTATAAACAACTATAATCTTGTATATATCACTTTCTTTTTTGTATACTTGTACATTAACTTCTGTCATGTTAAAAAAATAGAGTAACTTAGGCAAGTAACAAAATAATCCACGTTAATACTAATGAAATTATCCTAAAAATCCTTGTTTTCCCTATCTTTTCTATTTTTCATTTTGAAATTTATCTCTTGGCATTTTAAAGAAAACTTTAGATAAATAACTGTTCTGATTACTCTCACAATTTTTTTGCTTTGTCTTTCTTGTTTCTTAGGCACATAAAAGTTCTTAGACAACAAAAGGCTATTTTCACACAAAACAGGGCTGAGAATGCAATGTTTGGCAAAAGCTGAAAGTAGCTTGAGCAGTACCTGTCCCACTGGAATGAATTTGATTGAGCCGTAATTCACTGTTTCGATTCATACCTTCAGTTTAGTGTAGTCAGTTGGAATTCAAAACTTAATCTATCTCAATCAACTTTATAGACAGCAATCTGGTGGCTGAAACAACAACTCAAAGCTCAGTCAGGCATGCCTAGACCATCTATGGAAACAGAGATGGAGAAAGATAACCTTAGAGCAAATCAGTTTTTTGTAGGCACACAGGTATAAACAAAAAATGTTTCATAGATTAAGAATCTGCAAGGAAAAATTTCAAAATGTTATATAAACTGGGGAAAACATTGCAATTTGAGAAATAATTAAAACTGAAACTTTTCCTAGGCATTTTTTTTCATTTCTATAGCTCAAAATTTACCAAGAGAGCAAAAACTGTATAGAATCATATCAGTGATATACATATGTATATGTATATCTATGTTTCTAAAGGTATTTTAACGTGTCACCTTGTGACATTACCAAACTATATCAAGGACATATGTACATCAGTAAATATCTATCTTTAGCTCATAGATTTTGTTCCCTAATTATATATATACATATATATAATTAAAATGTTTTTCAACATTGAAAAAAATCAGAATTATCACATAGTTTTCATGGAAACTAGGTTTCAAAGAGCTTTATTTTATTCAATTTTTTGGAATTATTAGCATGTCTTAAGAAAAACACATAAAATACAATTCATAATTTTGTTTTATATGCAAAAGTTTAAGTGAAGTCATGTATTGATTTATTTTGAATTACATAATGTTTTGTGGTTTTGCAAATCCTAAGTGATCATTGAAATAATGTAATTCTAATGGTATCTCTCTTTTTGAGAAAATTTATTTATTTATTGAAAAGGTGATGAGCAGGGAGAGTTACTGTCACATAAAAAAGGTAATGAATATGTTTGTTTTTAATCATTATTATCCCATCCCTCATTATCTCCCACTTACTCCTCCCTATTACCCTACCCCTCATGGTATCTCTTTATGGTAGTGAACATAACCTAATTTTATTTATAGATTAGAGGAATGAAATACATAGATTAAAAGTGAGGTTTTCCAGCAATATTAATAATGTAATTCCTGCAAGGTAGTCTTGACATTTGGAATATAAGCCATTTTCCTGACCTACAAAATGCTATTCACAGAATAAGAAATATTTATACCATTATTAGACTCCTTTATATCTTCCCCACCATTTGGATTTGGTGCTACTTAGATTTTTTAGTTGTTATTTTATGACTTTAAATTGTTGCTTTTTGTATATACACTTTTGTATATTCACTTTCATATGCAGGACAGCATATGCAATTTTTTGAAAAGTTGTCATGTAACATGCATTAGATGCTGCATTCAATTTTTCTGACTCTACTTAAATATTCCAAGATCTTTATGCTTAAAATGTAGGCATTGTCATTGTTAATGGTTTGGAAGGAAGGAGTTACAACATTTAGAGTATGAAAGTTGCTTGAGTTTGGAGAGTGAGAGCCCTACAAAGCAGAGTGTGTGAACGATTATTCCTCTTGGGCAGCGAAACCAAACGAGAAATTGGAGGCAAATCTTGGACAGGTGAAGAGGTGACTTTGAAGGAAGGAAATAGTTACAAGTTTACCCATCCCTTCTTTACTTCTGCCTCATGTATTAAACAGTTTATTCCCGGTCGTGTGCTCCCTGTGAATGAGGTGAACATCATCTGACCTGCCCTTCACTGGCCCCAAACCGTGGGTCAACCCAGTCATAGAGAATCCCCACACATCATGAGTCAAAATAATCCTTTGTTTCAAAATAAGTTAATTACCTCAGGCATTTCCGCATACCCACAGAAAACTGACAAATACATTTTTTCCCTTCATGGTTTGAATTTTTACCCTTCTTTGTAAATCTCCATCACACTATGGAGCAACATCTGTCCTTTAAAGATAGTGTTTTTTAAATCGATGTACATAACGTTCTCAGTCTATTTTGGTAATGTCACAAATTGACACATTAGCATCTGATTTTAGAAAACCTGGAGTTGATCTTTAATGAACTAGTTGTAATCTAGTAGTAATAAGTAGAGATTTAGAAACAATTACTTCCATAGAAAGGGCTACACATTTTTTTTGTGTACTTGGAGTTTGTGATATATATTGGAAATAACAATATATAATGGGAAATGAAATCTTTTCATATTTTTCAATATCTGGTGCATTATTCCTAGGGCTTATTTTAGGATCCTGGAAATTGATTCTATGCTTTTGTATTTTGGAGGAGGTACATTTAGAGCGAGTGCAGTTCAATATTAGAAGTTCTTTGTAAATTGAATGTGTTATGTATCCTTCTTCCTTCCCCACCTACGTTTTGGGAGAAAAGTGACATTTAGTTTCATGACTCCAGGGAGAAAGTTGAACCAACCCTTTTCAAAATTGTGGAAATACATTTTATCAGTAGAAGAGTCTCTTTGCCTTCAGAAACGTCTCTTTTATTATTTTACTACCTCTATTCTCGGCATAGGGAACTTGGAGAGTTCGGGCATTCTCAGAGTACAATGAAGTCCATAATTAAAATATAGATATCCCAAATATTTTGGGAGGAAAAACTGTTGAAGAGCTTCATTGAGGAATCAAGACTTCTTGATATCTGGGTATGGCTTGCCAGATTGATCGCATGGAAGGCAACGTACGTTCTCCCAGAAAAAATCAAGACACCAGGCATCATGAGACCACAGCCTCAGAAGGCAGTGTCTTTGCTACAAAGTCATCAATACACAGAATTCTTGTGTTAATAAGAAGAGGATCTGAAGAAAAAAGAAAATAACTTTTTACTGGCTTGCCAGTGTTTGAGCACATTGGCTCATCAAAGGAATGAAGGTTGCAACATAGTATAGGGTATAATGAAAAAGACCACTGAATGAGGAAAGTGTTATTACTGACAGGCCTGAACAATCTAGACATTTTGTTCAAAATGAAAAATCCATGAGCATAAGGTGATTCTTTTAAGTCTGGAGAAAAAAATGAAAAAAAGTCCTTTGGAGAGCAATTAGGAAAAATGAAGCATAACATTTCATTGTATAACTATGTTGATTACATCAATATTTCTGGTCCCTAATATGACATGAAAGAGTAAAAATAAATCTAATTAAATTTTAGAAATTTGGTTGATTTCTTGACACATTGGACTGACATATAGGCATATAAAAGAACATTTATTTAAAATTATGGACAAAAATTAATTTGGAAAAATAAGTATCTTTCATATACATATATAGTCTCTATGTGTATCTTATGTAATATATAATCAGATTGTATCAGTATAACATTTTACATTTTTTATGATTGAAAATGTTGTATCAGTTTATCCTTATTTGAACAGTAGAACACAATTGATTTAAAAAGGATTTCACTTTTCCTCTCAGTATAATTTTGGCTGTCAATTAGTTATAAATTTTGCTACAGATAGTCTTTATTATGTTGAGTTACAACTCTTGTATTGTCTTCTTATTTTAAAAATATTTTCAGGGCTGGGAAGGTGGCTCAGTGGTAGAGTGTATGCCTTGCATGCCAGAGGCCCTGGGTTGGATTCCTCAGCACCACATAAGCAAACAGAAAAAGGCCGGAAGTGGCGCTGTGGCTCAAGTGGTAGAGCGCTAGCCTTGAGCTGAAGAGCTGAGGGACAGCGCCCAGGCCCAGAGTTCAGGCCCCATGACTGGATCCCCCCAAAAAAGTTTTTCATTATGTTAGAAATTTTGGTTAATTCTTTATATTACACAGTTACAAATGCTAACAGAAAGGAATTCTTTCAAGATATAAGTTGAATGTGAAATAAACAATAAAATAAAAAAGAAAACTTGTCTTTTAGGTATTTTCATTCAGATATACTGTCTGAATATTAAGTTCTTTGTTCCAAATCTTATATTCCTTCAAGTACAACATATGAAATTTATCCCTCCTCATGACTATTAAATATTGCTGACCATTTCCATATACCTATTATATTCACTTTTATAACAGTGAGTTGACATTACTGATGTCATTTGTTCAAAAATTTACTGTATTTCATGTGAGTTATCATAATATTATTATTTATTGCTTATTTTACTTCTAAAATTTCCCCATATTTTTCCCATGAGCTCATTACTCTAGTGTAATATATTTTCTCTTCAGACAAAAGTTATGGGTGATAATGTATCAGAGACAAAGAATAAATTACAGCTTAGAATTTTTTCCCTTTCGGGGTTTTACAACAACAAATAATTGATTCTCTATGGAAAGTTTGAAGGTTAATCTAGGTCAATCTTCATATAATATTTGTATAAATTTTCTAATATCATTCCCTAATATTGAATTTATAACACTTGTTTCAGTTTTTCATATGGTTTGTCTAGTACATTGCTTTTTATAAAGGACATGTCTTCTTTGTGTTAATTTACTTGCACCAAAGAAAGGGTAGTAAAATTTACATAATTTCATTTTTTTATTATGCATTCATTGGTAATCCTATGTAGCCAAACAGTTTACACTTCCTTAATTAACCTCAATGGATTATTAAGTTTTATTCTTTGCAGTTTCAAAATGTATTAGCCAAGTTAAAGTAATGATTAAAATGATTTCTGAAGTCCACACTTACTCTATTCTTAGCATTTTATATCAATTTATTCCAACATAGAAAACCCAAATTTATATTCAATTTGATGTATTATTTCAAGTTATGATTCATTGTTGATACTACCTTTGAGTACTTCTATTGATTTACCACATTGCCTTTTTATCTTTGTAAATCCTATGTCATGTTCACTTGTATGAATATCTTGAAACTACAATCTAATACATGTAATGCACTGGAAATGTTTAAATTTTACAGTCCTTCCAAAATATCCCAACATGGATTTTTATAATGTAGTGTTTGAAGTTTTGATGAGAAGAAAATTACATCTTTGGAAATTATACATTTTTGTTCTTTTTAAACAGATTTTATTTTTATAAAGATCATCCCAATCCATTTCAGAAATATCCACACCAATTTCTCTGCACTTTCTGGTTTGATTTGTAGGTCTTTATTTTTGCAAAGTCAAGAATGATTTTGTTCGGTAGTGTGTGGGTGTGAATTTAGTCATTATCTTAAAAGAAATCAACAAATCAACCTTAAAAAAATAATTCACTCTAATACTGAGCTATGATTCATCCGTTTTTCATGTTAAAACTGTTTAGAGAAAACAGGTTCTATTTCTAGAGCATGTCCTCAGTGTGCTGTTTTTCTCTTCTTGCTAAGAAAACACTTATCATCGTTGAAGCAATTACTCATTTATATGACTCATATCTCATTATTCTTTCTTTTTAGATGTTTTTCTCTGAGAATTTACCTATCTAATCTTTCAGATACTTTTAATACGTGGAAAACAATTCATTACAATATTCTCAATGATTTCATGTTATTTATTATATAGGTTTTCCTAATAAAAAGCTTCTGTACAACTTTGACATTGAACTTTATATAATGCTTTTTGATTTTTATATGGAAAGTGTTTTATGCTTTTATAAGCCGATAAAATTGCATCTTTATCATCCAGATGTTTCTGCTCTCATGACTTCTTCATTTCCATTACCCAAATATTTTCATTTTCTTTCTTTCTACCTAGAAAAGCAACTTACTAAATTTTATCCTTTTGAGATAGCTCAATGAAATTATTGTTTTCAACATTTTTCCAAGACATGATACTATGATATAATTTCAATATTTGGTAATTTTGATGGATTAAAAAGCTTCTAAAACAGCAATAAATAAATATCAGGTGATAATGATAATTATCAATAAAATCACAGATAAAATTACATTGTGTAGAAGCTATTATTTGACATTTATATAAACATCATGATATACATATATAGCGATTTTATACAGTTATGTAATACTACAATAAATAAATGATTTATTTCATGACAAAATTAACTCATTATATACATGAACTTCTGATAATTTGAATGTGTACTATTTTCTCAAATTTCACAATTTTAACAATTCAAGTTTTTTATGTATATTTGCACAGCAAGAAAATTTTATTTGAGTTTGGACCTATCATTTAGCTGATTTATTTTTTTCATTTCAAGTATATGTACATTGAAGACTAATATTATTATGGTTATTAATTATAAAGTAATGTTACTAATATTATGATTATTAAGTATAAACTAATATTATTAAATGTATACTTAAATGTTTATATTTCCCTAGAAATGATAGTACAATCTTATAAAATCACACTGTTCAAAAAGAATGTACGCAAAATGTACTTCAAAAAGACATTACATAGCCGGGCTCCAGTGGCTCCTGCCTCTAATCCTAGCTACTCAGGAGGCTGAGATCTGAGGATCGCTGTTCAAAGCCAGACCAGGCAGGAAAGACCTTGAAACTCCTATCTCCAATAAACCACTAGAAAACCAGAAGTAGCGCTGTCGCTCAAGTGGGAGAGCGCTTGCCTTGAGTTGAAGAGCAAGCCCCATGACCGACAAAATAACAAACAAAATAAAAAAAATCAAAAAGAAATTACCTGACCTATATATCTGGATCCTATTTTTTTTTTTTTTGTCGGTCGTTGGGCTTGAACTCTGGGCCTGGGCGCTGTCCCTCAGCTCTTCAGCTCAAGGCGAGCCCTCTACCACTTGAGCTACAGCGCCACTTCCGGTTTTCTGGTGGTTTATTGGAGATAGGAGTCTCACGGTCTCTCCTGCTCGGGCTGGCTTTGAACCGCCATCCTCAGATCTCAGCCTCCTGAGTAACTAGGATTACAGGCATGAGCCACCAGCGCCCGGCTATGGATCCTATTTTGTATATCAGCTTTACAATAAAAAAAAATCACTATTGGGAAAGCTACTGATTAGAAGAACTACAAATAAATAGGTTTTCAATTATCTTACATCATTGTGTTTTTAATGTAAATGGCTTCATAGTCATATGATGGGCCAAGTAACAGAATAATCCTTTATGTTAAAGTTATCTTGAAATTTTAATATAATTCATTTAAGTGTACACTTACAATTTTTAAACAAATTATTTTGCTCACACTTTTGATTTATATAGTTAGTTGTTGTTCATCCTGGATTTTCATAATAGAAAAAAACATTCATCTCTCAATACTACCTCCTTTTTTTTTTTTTTGGCAGTCCTGGGGCCTGAGCTCTGGGCCCAGGAGCTCTCCCTCAGCTCTTCAGCTCAGAGCTAGTGTTCTACCACTCGAGCCACAGACACACTTCCAGCTTTTTCTGATTATGTGGTGCTGAGGAATCAAACCCAGGGCCTCATGCATGCAAGGCAAGCACTCTACCACTGAGCCACCTTCCCAGACCCAATACTAACTCTTTTTAAAATGTGTACACACTCATGTGCATGTAAAGTGCATGACAAATTAGTTCACTTCTTCAGACATTTGAATGACGAAATAATATTTTTAAATATGTTTTATTATTATTGTAGAAATGAGGAACAGAAGGGTTACAGTTACATAAGTTAGGTAATGAATACATTTCTTTGTGAAACATGTCACACTTTTTTTATACTCTCACACTTTTTTCTCTCCCATCTCCATGCGCAAGTTGTATAGTTCATTTTCCACACAGTGTCTAGTGAATGCCACTGCTGTTCATCCTTGTCTCACATTTTCAGTGTGCCTTCTTACCCTCCTAAAGAAAAATAAATTAACAAGCAACACAAAAGGAAAAGACAACAACAATCAAAATCTCTTGCTCCAACTTCTTGGTCCCCATTTTGATAAATATAATTTTACATAACCATATGCATGTAGCTATTGAGACTTTGTGTTCCTATGAATATCCTCCACTGGTCTCACTGTGTGAATATTTAGAGACCTGCATATTTTATCATGTCTTTTTCAGTGTTGTTTAAACTTTTGTTCATTTGTTTCTTTTTTCACCATCCAGCCTGTTTAGGGAAACCATGCAACCCATGTTCTCCTGGGTCTGGCTTACTTTGCTTAATATAGAATTTTCCAAGTCCTTCTATCTTCTTATGAATGGTGCAATATCATTCTTTTTTCACTTTTTAAAAAAAGTTCTATTGTGAAAATACCATACAGAGGGGTTACAATTACATGGGCAAGGTAATGAGTACATTTTTTATCAAGCATTGTTGCCTTCTCCTTTGTTTCTCTTTCCCATTCTTTCTGATAGAAGCATGGAATTCCACTGTGTGTATATACTACATTTTCTTCATCCATCCTCCACTGAGGGGTATTTGGGTTGATTCTATATCTTGGTTATGGTAAAGAATGCTGCAATGAACATTGTTGTGCTGGTAGCTTTGTTGTCTGGTTGTGTTCTGAGCATTGTATTTCCTTGTATGTCCATATTTCTAGTATTTCTGCCATGTGTCTGCCCATTCAGAGACCTTTTTGGTTTTATATCAAAGAACATCTGTTATCTTCATAATAGGCTGTTCCTTGTTGCTTGACTAGGCAGCTGATAATCTGATGTTCTGATCCTTTGACAAGATTTACTTACCTAGGTTCTGGGTTTGTGGATACAGTCAAGTGAAGATGTAGAGTTCAGCTGTGGTGTAGAAGGTTTCTGGTTGGTGCTAAGCTAGCTGTTCAGCAACATTCTTGTGAGGCATCTCTGAATCTGGAAACAGGGTCTCAACATTCTCTTCCTGATCTTGAGGTATGTCACGGTTTGTGTTGGATGAGAATCATCTTTTTCAATGAGGAAATATTAAGCAGTGGAATAGCTGCTGACAATGCTTAAGACAATTAGTTTTTCTTTCTTTCTTTTTTTTTTTTGGTCGGTCGTGGGGCTTGTACTCTGGGCCTGGGCGCTGTCCCTCAGCTCTTCAGTTCAAGGCGAGCGCTCTACCACTTGAGCTACAGCGCCACTTCCGGTTTTCTGGTGGTTTATTGGAGATAGGAGTCTCAAGGTCTCTCCTGCCTGGGCTGGCTTTGAACCGCGATCCTCAGATCTCAGCCTCCTGAGTAGCTAGGATTACAGGCGTGAGCCACCAGCGTCCAGCTGACAATTTTTCTGATGAACTTGATCTGGAATTCGTGCTGCTTGCTTCACCATTCTTTTGTTTTCATTTTTGGTTGAAATTGGAAAAAAGAATCTACCTCTAGCATATAAGGTAATATATCACTATGAATATACACTGTTAATGAATAATGTAATTATTGAATCTAATTCAAAACAAACCCTAAGTTTGAAGAAAAAAAACTTGTGAAAATCACATCATGTCCTTATGGGAATATACAATGAAATCTGTTCAGTATCAGCTAGGCAGTATTTCCACACTTAGCAATAAACAACTTTTTTTTTTAATAAAAACACATAGTTAAAGGTTCTTTCATGTAGTATAGGGGGGAATACAAGAAAAAATGTCCCTGATGCTGTGCTGTGCCATCACGTTCTTTCTAATACCACAATATTACTGTACTACCATTCCCATCTCCTATTTACATGATCTCCTGAGCTATTTATAGGTAAAGGGCCATGGCATACTTCAATGCTATAGCTTAGAATCACTCTATAAATTTGCCTCCTATTCTATCTATTGGAATATGGCCCAGATATACTTTCAGTATAGAACTGAATTTGAAGAAAACTTCTTGAAATCAAAGTTCTCTAATGCTCAAATGCATTTGAAAATAAAATATTTTTGACCGTATTATTCACTGACTTCTTTATTTACTATGTCAGTAATAAAGATAGTATATATATATATATATGACCAGAAAATATGTTTCTAACAAACACTGAGACACTGAGCCAAGTATTGGTTTTTAGTGTTATTTTAATTATGCGTTTGTTTAGCAATTTTCCCTTCAGTAACCTGCATCTGTTAAAATTACTCAGAGTACAAAGGAAATATTGGGTAACAATTTAAAATCTCATCAAAACCTCATAGAAAAGCATGAAATTCAAGATTGCTGGATTATACTATTACCTCAAGTTAAGGGTGGGATATATTTTCCTAAGCAAGTTTCATTACTGTGTGAATGAATTATTAAATGAGTTTGTTGCAATCAGACTAAAGAGGAATTCTCTTCTGAAGTAAGAAAAAGATTACATAATACAAAACACAAACATTTGGAGGTAACAAATTACAAAATTTGGTATTGGAAGAAAGTGAAATATCTATTATATTCAAATAAAAATATCTTGAGATATATTCATGTTTCCTTTCTTATTTCTTATTTATCTTAGTGAATAGTTGTTCAATAAGTAGCAATTTTTTTAGATAATTATAAATATATTGGTCTTATAATTTTAGTAATCATTTATGTTGCAACATAATCTTCAATTGCTCCCCAACTGAATTGGAGATGACTGGCTTTCTAATATATTCTTCAATATTAATGCATTTTGACCAGTCATTTTCTTTTATTTTTAAGGTTCACGAGTTTAACTTTCTGATTACTCAGATACCAAGCATCAGTCCTAATCTGATTAATCTGGATTTTTAAGTTGACTCATCTATAATTTAACTACTGATGAAAATCACTAAATAATAAAATGTGGTATAAATATGATTAATTATATATGACTCATTAACTTTCATCAATATAGTATGTAATATTAATAGGTGATATTATGATTCCATTAACACATTTGTGATTAAAAGTATTAGTTTTTAGTCAATAATAAGATTTTATAATTCTGCAATGTTGACATTATGCAGATAGGTAAATAAATATGTTTTTCTGTTTTAATTTAATGGCTGAAAAGAGAAGTCCATTGAGCAGCGAATGAACCAGGTATTTTGAATAGTGACTTGAAACAGGTATTAAATACAAAGTAAATGCAGTTTAACCTACAACTGGTAAAAATGATGTATTTTATTAGGAAACATACATACACACACATACACACAGAATTTATATAATTAATAAAAGTTTCCCCATGTTACACAAAGTCCCAGTTAATTTTCCTGAAAGCCCAGCTGTCAATATGATTACATGGAATCTTTGTCAGAGGCAAAAGATAGTCATAAATTCTTGATGATGCCAAAAAGTACATTCTCTTTACAAATCAAGAAGCTTCATTCTTACTGGCTCTAATAAATCGGAAATGTCTCATTTCCTTCCATTTGTCTTGAATTGGCTTGTCCCATCTTATCTGCTCAATTAGAGAAATGAGCATTTTCTTTCTGGTAAATGGAACTAATTCAATTGTGATTTTGCAAAAAAAAATACAAAAGAGGGGTTTTCTTTTGGTAAGAGAAGTGGTTCAATGTCAGCTACTGTGACTGAATAAGCACTTTGAACCACCTTGAAACCGTGCAGACTTTAGAATTTATATTGTAACCTAAAAAGCCCATGAGACTCAGGATCATCTTCTTGATGATTATACAAAGCAGTGGTTGAACAGCCGTTCCTATAAAAGATTGAAAGAGAAATAAAACTTAATTTTCAATAATGCAAATATTATATCTTTCAGATACTTTTCACTGTAAAATGTGAGGAATTATTTGGTTAAGCTATTTAACCATTTATATTTTTTAATAAAAAGACAAGTATATTACCTCTTCATCACCTTCCCAAACTTTATAAAGAACAAGCAAGAGCCGGGCGCTGGTGGCTCACGCCTTTAATCCTAGCTACTCAGGAGGCTGAGATCTGAGGATCGCGGTTCAAAGCCAGCCCGGGCAGGAAAGACCGTGAGACTCCTATCTCCAATAAAACCACCAGAAAACCAGAAGTGGCGCTGTAGCTCAAGTGGTAGAGCGCTCGCCTTGAGCTGAAGAGCTGAGGGATAGCGCCCAGGCCCAGAGTTCAAGCCCCACGACGGACAAAAAAAAAGAACAAGCAAGTTCTACAGTCTGTCAAATTCATTTTTGAAAAATATTTTTATTTTAAGTGAAACATAGCAATTATGTAACTAAGGGATATCATGTGACATTTGAGTACATAAGCACAATCATCTCTGGGTAAAGGAAATATCACCTTAGAACATGCATTGATATCTTTCATATATATGTATAGACATATGTATACATGTGTGTGCATGTGTGTTTAGTGTATATATGCATGTGTAGTATATGCATATAACATGTATGTATGTCATATACATGTGTGTAATATGCATGTGTGCAGCATATATTATTTAGCAGATAATGTTTAACTATGAATTGTTATCAGTAATATTACCATACTATGCTATAGAACCTTAGAAGATATTCTTCTTTTCCAAATATATACAGATGCATACTGACTGCATGAATGCTTTATGTTAGTTACCTATGTTAGTTAGGCTATGTGATTTACAGGGCACCATCTGATGTTTGAAGTTATTATAATAAGATATAAACTAATAAATACAGACACACATTCAGATTTGTCCAGGGGTTGTAAGACCTAGAAGAATATTTGGATAACTGGATAACTGCTCAATAAAAGACAAAGATAACCTTTAACAATTCATATCACTAGAGAAATATCATGTTAATAGTTTCCTCTGAAAACTGACTAATTAAAGCATGTTTTGTTTTCCATGTAATAGGTCTTATCCAGTGTCTACACAACATGACCAAAATTAAGAAAATACTGCATAAAATTGATATAAGAAATTAGCAAGGCAGATAGGTTTATCCACTTTCATGTTTCTCGCACCAGTATTTGTAAAGCCAAGGTATGTAATGAATGTATGTGTACATGCACAAATGAAAAAATAAAGAAAATGTATACTATATTCACAACTATTTATTATTCAAAATAAAGAAATCCTGATATCTGTGGCACCAAAGATGAGTCTATGACATATGGTGTTTATTTTGACTTGTGTAGATTTTTTAATCTGATTGAAATCAATATTATATTGCTACTGATTAAAAGATTTTGACATATTATTAGTGTAATTGCATTGTGTTTCCAATAATTTTCAAATGCTAGAAAACAAACAACTGAATAAATTTCACTACCAAGAGTCAGTCAAATGGAAAAACAAGATTAAAAAAAAAAGAAAGAACTGAGAATTATTCAAGACTGTAAATGACACCAAATGTCTCTTAGACCTAATGAGGATTTCCCAAGGGTTTAATTGCTCATGATTAAATATATAAGATGGATATTTTTTTTCCAATTTTACTTCCAAGATCCCATTGGCTTAAGTAACGTATCACTTGTGCTTTATTGTCTTTAGTATTAAAAATAAAATACTATACCGATGTTGCTCATTTGTCTAAATGTACTTCAAGGAGAGCTGGTTTTCCTTACCCACCTTGTAAATGACAGACCTTCATTTGTCTGAAGGGTACTGTTTTTATGCACTGTCACTTCCCTTCTCCCCACGGGGTAACTGATGGTTGGACTTCACACGAGTCTTCCATTTATGATTACCATTGCCTGAGACAGTTTGTCCATGCTGTTCCCTACATTCTGTCTCTGTGTCATGATGTGTGAAGCCCTGCCTCAGTGAGCACTTGCAGCATTTCTCCAGCATGCTGTGTGCTGCTGGTTTTCCCTCCTCACCTCCCCAGTGCACAGCTGTCATCCCGCTGTCATCTGTCTTCTGTAGATGTCTTTCCTACTAGTGCTGCTACAATGTGCATCGCCTCATTGCTCAGGAATTGGCTGTGATCCAAGAACTTGAATATGGCAGTCTTTATGAATGAAAGCATTTGCCAATACTCATCGTAAGCATATTGAAATTTGACACAGAGGATGGAGATCAGAGTCATGTGTAGCCGCATACATGACTACAAAATACTAGTACATTAACACAATCTCTTTTAAGGGGATAATGAAAATAAGTAATGCATATGAAAAAATAGAACTACAAAATGTTTGTAAAGAAAATGCCAATAAATAATTGGCTCAAAGGACTATGGACACAATATGTAGTGTGGCCAGTAAGTGGTAGACACAAAATGAAATCTGAATTTTTCCCTATCTGAAGGCCAGGTAGAACTTCCAGTACAAAGTCTATAATGGATCTGGTGGAAAATTCTCTCTTTTTGAGAGAGCTTCTGTTTATTTTATTATTTTTCTTTTTTTATGGGAGGCTTCAAATAGTAAGGCCAAGAAAATCATGGACTCACAATTTCATCCATTTAAATATGGACTCAAGTTTCATGAGTTTCAATGTTACTTTCATACCAAAAGAATACCTCCAACTTGAGTTAAAATAAACCATTACAGCATAGTATTACAGTACACAGTCCTACTTTTAAATGATATATTTAAATGCATCATTTTCATATTTTATACTTTGATTCTGATCTGTTGGTTAGGATCCCATAATCAATGTGTTATTGGTATTGTTTCTGACTCTTCCTGGAGGCAATTAGGGAGATATATTTCTGTACTGTATTTGGTAATTGTGACAGTCCCAAAGGATACCAAGGACTGTCACAATTGTAAACACATCACTATAATACGAGCCTCTGCATTTGTGCCATTCTCTTCTATATGTGTGTCTATTTTTTCCTTTGTGTAAGAAATTCATAGGGAAGCATCCATGGTGATTTATGCCAGCTACTCCAGAGACAGAAGTACATCACACATTTGAGGACAGTCTATGCAATATTAGAAAGACCTTATGTCATATATTTATATTGTATATATATACAATATATATTGCAGCATGGAGGTTACAATTACATAAGTAATGAGTACATTTCTTTGTAAAGGTGGTTCCCTCTCCCTCATTTTCTCCCACTTACTCCTCCCTACTCCCCTCTCCCCAAGTTATATAGTTCATTTCCAACAGTTTCAGGTGAGTCTCATTGTTGCATATAACATCCTTTGTCTGGCTGTTTTGTGATTCCCTTTCCCTTCCACGGATCAGATAAACTTACAAGACAAGAGTACAGAAAACGAATACAGAAACAAAGAAGGAAAGAATTGAATACAGTGCATAATAAGAATATCTTCTTTCCAATTCTTGGAGTTCATCGTGATGCAATTCATTATATGTAGTCCTATGCACTTAACAATTAGGCTATTGAAATCCCCTGTTAAGAATATCATAGACATATTCTAGTTATTACAAATTAGTGAAACTATACAGCCCTATCTTAAAACTAAAACTATTAAAGCAAAAAGCTAGAGATTTTTGGCTAAAGAAATAGAATGCTTAGCCAGGTGTTGGTTGCTCACGCCTATAATACTATCTACTCAAGATGCTGAGATCAGATGATTACTACTCAATGCAAGCCCAGACAGGAAAGTCCAGAGACTCTTATCTCCAGTTAATCACCCCAAAAAATTGAAAATGGCAGTGTGGCCACAAAAGTTCAGGGACAGTGCCAAGCCCTGAGTTCAAGCCCCAGGGCCAGTACAAAGTAAATTAATAATGAATATATATATATAGCCAGGGGCCCATGGCTCATGCCTGTAATCCTAGCTACTTAGCAGGCTGAGATCTGAGAATCTCAATTCAAAGCCAGCGCGGGCAGTAAAAGTCCATGAGACTCTTATCTCCAACAAACCACTAGAAAACTGGAAATGGTGCTGTGGCTCAAGCAGTATAGCACTTGCCTTGAGCCGAAGAGCACAGGGACAGAGCCCAAGCCCAGAGTTCAAGCCCCACAACCGACCAAAAAACAAACCAACAAACATATATATGTATAGATAGATAGATAGACAGATAGATAGAAAACATTGCGGGACTTATTCAAAACAGTTTCCAATACTATGAAAAGGAAAAAAGTCATTGGACTAAAGCTGAATAATATATTGTTTAAGCTCAACTAAACATGATTACTTCTGAAAGACCCTCATTCCAGACAAGGCCACATTTTCCAGTTCTCCAGTTAGGAATTGAACATACTTTAAAAATATTCAAATCACAATAGCATAAAATATCTATTACTATTTCTCATGAAAAAAGAAGAAAACAATAGGTCTTCACTTCTATGACCTTATTGGAAGTGTTGTTCCTCAGGTCACTAATGTCTGATTTCCATGAGGGGAAATGCATTATGGAACTCTTTGTGTTCTTGCCTTGTCTAGCATTTCTCACCATTCACGGCCTCCTACACTCCATTCATTTTGTGGTCATGTCTCCTTTTATTTTATTTTCAATATGTCCCTTCTTGGTTTTAGGTTCTGGTTCATTAGCTACTCATCCTGCTCTTTGATGCATCTCTCCCTGACTTAATTATTTTAGTGGAATTTCATTGAGGATGCTGTTCATTTACCCTAATTAACCAAATATAATTTGCTTATCTATGCTATTTTATTTTATTAATTATTTTGGGGCTTGAACGCAGACTTTGAGCACTGTTCCTGAGCAGTTTTGCTCAAGGCTAGTGCTCTATCAATTGAGCCACAGTTCAATTTCAGCTTTTTGTTGATTAATTGGAGATAAGATTCAGAGACTTTCCTACCCAAACTAACTTAAAACAGTGATCCTCATATCTCTGCCTCTTTAATACCTAGGAATAGGGCATAAACTGTTGTCACTGGATATTATATTACTTTCTACTTCAAAACTCCTGATCTGAAATTTTAATTTCAGCACTATCACTCTGGAAATGTAAATAACACAATAAGGTATAAGCCTAATAATATAGTAAAGATATATTTTTAAAAATATCTTCACACTATCTAGATTTTAACTATAAAAAGAAGAGACTACTGACATTCCTTAAGACTAATATATTGCTAAGGAAAATGTTAAAAGTTAATAAGAACAGTTGGAAACAACAAAATATTAATTGATGATATCAGGCTTATATCAATTGTATATGTACATGTATTATATATACATTTATCTGAATTAGGGAAGGAAAAGGGAATAACAAATTTGTCAGAGAAAGGACAGAGGGTGAAATAATGTAACAGCAGTAGTCACAAGACACTATATTGGAAATGAACTGTACAACTTGGGGAGAAGTGGGGAGAAACTGGGAGAAAAATAGAGAGGAAGTAACAACTTCAACAAGAAATGCACTCACTACCTTACATATGTAACTGTAACCCTTCTGTATATCACCTTGACAATAAACTTAAATTGCAAAAATGTCATCTCCAGAATCAAAAGGAAAACTTGCAAAAGAAGAATGAAGTCTCAACTGAAATTGAATTCATGATTTGGGCAGTGATTTGTATCAACTACTATTAATTATTAATTATTTTGTGGCGCTATCTCAGGAATGTTGCTTATTCCAACAAGGGAATATTCATTACAACTAAGAAAATAGGTTTTAAAAAATGTCAGTTTTAAGAAATTGCATACTGAAAAAAAAGTCTGTACAAACCACGATATGAGTGAAAATAATCTTTGACAACATACTGCCTTGGTACCAAACTGACATCTGCATTGAGATGCACTATGGGGACTGCACTTCTTCACATTAGTACACTCAATTAGCAATCAACTAGTTCATTGTGGAACCAACTGCTGTTTCCAAACAAAGAATGCCAGCATCCAGTGTCAGGGTTGCTAAGTGCCTGATTACCCCAAGACAATGGAAGGCTGCCAAAGCACTCCTTCAGTCTAACTTTAACACTAAAGCCAAGAGACGTTTGGTATGCTGAGAAGAGCCCAGTCAAACAGGGGTAATAGAAAGATTTAAATTAGGTTGTTTCCATTTGATCTCCCTTTCAACAATCACTCCCTTAGATTCTCTTGGCTATAACAAAGACCCTGCTTGGATCTATATAATTTTAGTAGAAAAAATGTATACATTCTTTTAATCTGACAAATATCTGTATCCTAATTCTGTACTAACAAGACTTAAAAATGTTAAGATTTACCCACATCTAATTTTACTTACCAAAATAATAGAACCTCCAAATTTTCTTGCCAAAATCAAATTTCTAGTAGCTATGTCCCCCCCCAAAAAAAGATATTTTCAATAAAGATGTAGATAGAGTCATTTCCTTTATAAGGACCACAAACAATGTCATGATCTTCATTCTGAATATGCCATAGTAATCATTATAACCAGGGTTTATGTAAATAAACATGTGGAATGGTAACTGACAATGTAGTAAAATGAAGGTAATTTCCTTCTAAAAGATCCTGACTTATCATGTCACACCTTTGAACATTTATTTCAGGCATCATCTAGCACATTTGAAACTTTGTTCTTTTCTGATATATTGCTTCCCATTACTTTCTCACCTTTAACTTGACAAAAATAATGTTCAATGATTTAAACTTACATTTTTATGTTTTCCCTGTTGTTTCTATGTGTGGTGGTAATTTTATTATTATCTCAATGAAACTAGCTATTACAAGTACTCTATAGTGTGGATAGTATAAGCTATCATATACCTGATTTCATAAGTTAGGAATCTTTGCTTTGTTTTTGTTTTCTTCTATTCCCCTATTCATACAGTTAGACAACAAATGTATTTTACATTGTAACTGATAAAACTTCTGGTCTGGTATATTGAGAAACATGAAAAAAGGAAGTTGGGGCATGGTAGTTTTTGTTCCTAATCCCAGCTGTTTGGAAGGAGAAAATGAGAGGAATAGAGCTCCAGGACAAAAGACTAGGTATTTAAAAAAACCCACATACTATCTGAAAAAAATATATAAACAAACAAAAATAAACCCAAGGTAAGATTTTTGGAATTGTGGGTCATGTGGTAGATCATCTAAGTTCAAATCCCAGTAACTGTTAGAATTTGAGAAAAAAAATAAAAAAAACAAGAACCATATTTGTCACTTCCATATAAACTATCTGTAAGATAATGAAATGTCTTTTCTGAGAGGACATCCTTCAATGATCTGCACCCTGCTCTGATGTTAAACTTGTACTTCATCCTGACCCTACTAAATGCATTAAGAAACATTTCCTGAATTTCTTGAATTTCTAGACAAGCCTTGTATAGCAGTTCCACACCCACATGATTATATTTTTTTATGTTAAAGACTATGGGGTTGAGAAGGTGGCTCAGTGGCAGAGTGCTTGCCTCGCATGCATGAGGCCCTGGGTTCAATTCCTCAGCACCACATAAGCAGAAAAAGCCAGAAATGGCGCTGTGGCTCAAGTGGTAGAGTGCTAGCCTTGAGCTGAAGAGGTAAGAGACAGGGCTCTGGCCCAGAGTTCAGGCCCCATGTCTGGCAAAAACAAAACAGCTACGTATTTACTCACATCAACCAAGAATTGAAATATCTCATACATTGTAGGTGAATAAATGAAAGTACCTCTAATTTAAGGCTATTCTATTTTCTCCTACTATTGTAGTTAACATTTCTAAATGTAAGTGTATAATGACAAGTACTCTATGTGCAAACATGGGAATAACCCTCTAGAAGGCTACATGAAAGAAATCATACATAGAAGAACAATGTATCTCTAAAATGAAATATCATTCCATGACACTATGTTTTGTATTCTTATTTGGAGCATATATATATATATATATATATATATATATATATATATATGACATAATGTAATGTTTGGGCAAGTCAACCATTTTCTAAACATTGACTACTTTGACACATAAATGGAGACAGTAAATCAATAGTCATATTTTACCATCACATCTATATATCTCCAACTGCTGCGAAGTTATTTTTGTTATGTAGAAATTCACCTCTTGTAAGTACCAAGTTTATTACTTTGTAGAACATCAGTGTTTCTTGTTAATTTGATTGTCATATTCAAACTCATGTGTGCTTTAGTTTATATACCATAACAGACTGCCAATAAATATCAACTATTCCAAATCTCAAAATGAAAAGTTAATCTTAGCCCATACTATACATACAATGAATAAGACAACAATATGTATATACTAGTTGTGGATAGCCATTGATTTTTCACTTTGAGATAAAAAGCATTTATTTCTCTGCTGTGTGTCCCTTCAAAATTTAATCAAATAAAATAACCCTGAAAGATTGTTCTATAAATTCATTGATGAGATGGGAATTATTGTATAGCACTTGTTAAACTATTATTCATCATAATAACAAGCATATTATACAAAAAAAGAGATTGTTTACCATAAGCAAGAACTTTTCATTTACTCAAATAAAATATTTTTACACAACTGGTTCTTTGAGAATTACAGGTTAGTGTATGTGTATTTGTATATATTTGTGGATGTATATGTTTTAGAAAAAGAAATTAATTAATACATAATTCTAACCATTACTCTAGTTTATATGGAAAAAGTTCTATGGGAATATATCAATTAAAGTGTGATTAGATTTTAATAACATATTGTACCCTAGATTTTTTTATTGTGAAAATACTGTACAGAGGGGTTACAATTACATGGGCAACGTAATGAGTACATTTCTTATCAAGCATTGTTACCTCCTTCTTTGTTTCCCCTTCCTATCCCTTCCCATCTCCCCCCTTCACCCTGTTCCCCCTACCCACCCCCACCATAGTTGTACAAGATTCATTGGAAAAAGGGAGAAGAGGGTACAATGAGGACTGTCATGGGAACTCCTGGGAAGGGGAAAGGAAGATGAAAGACAATCTACTTTATATTCATGTGTGTAAACAGAATAAAGAAACCTATTAAAAGTGTAAAAAGTTAAAAGGAAGGAATATAACAAACTCAGTAGAGGTGTTGAACTTAATTATATCCACATGGAAAGATCATAATGAAATCTTTGCATACTTAGCATATGTAAATAAAAATGAACTTTACAATTTAGGCAGGTGGTGGATGGGAGTGTAGTTGAGTGTAGTTGTGGAGATGGGAGGGAAGGGATGGTAGGGGAAAAACAAAGGAGGAGACAGCAATCTTTGATAAGAAATGTACTCATTACCTTGCTCATGTAACATTAGCCCCTCTTCTGTACAGTATTCTTACAATAAAAAACTTACTAGAAAAAGAAAAAAGAAATCCTTTCTCATCCAAAAAGATATTTCAAATATTTAAGTGTTATTAGTAATTACATATACATTTCCAAATATTTTTATATTTTATGATTATAAAAGTGCCTTAATTCATATTTATTGTTTTGCAAAATGCTTTGAATGAATATATTTCTTTTGATTTAGCTCTAAGTATGTCTTTATTTTTTGAATAATTTTTATTATCTTTAAGTAGTTACACAAAGGAGTTGCCATTCTCCTATTATCCCTTCCCTCCTCCACCTCCCCTGTTCTTTGCCCCACCTCCACAAAGTTGTAAAGTTCATTTCCAAAGCAGTGTCCTGTTAGTATCATTGTTGCAAAGGGTCAGCCTGTGTCCTTGTTTCAGCATTTTGTTATTCCCCTCCCCCTCTCCAAATTAGATAAATGTATATACAACATGCAAGGTACCAAAATCAAATATAGTGACAACAAGAAATATACCATAGGAGGGAGAACATACAAAAGAAACAAAAAAAATTACATAGTACATTAAAACAACAACAACAAAGAAAAACCTCTTCTGCCCATTTCTTGGGGTTCATTCACATCATCTTATACTGTCATATGTACATAGCTTTTCTGTTCATCTGATAAGATTATCTTAGATATATACTGATTATTGCAAATAAGGGAAACCACAGGACCTATATTTCTTTGGGTCTGGATTACTTCATTTAATATGATTTTTCCCAAATCTTTCCATTTCCTTACAAATGGAAGCATAGAATTCCATCACACACACACACACACACACACACACACATATAGAAAATGTGCTCATTACCTTACTCATTTAACGATAACCCCTCTGTACAACATCTTTAAAATAAAAATAAAATTTCAAAACAATAAAATATTTAGCCAAAAATAAAATAAAATAAAAAAGGAGTTGCCATTCACCAAAGCAGTTTACTGTACATTTGATCAATGTTATCCCTTTCAACATTCTTACTCACCCCTCCCAATCCATTCTTCCCCTTCCTTATCTTAGTTTTAGAGTATGTAATGATTTTTTTTTTTTGCCATTTAACGAAGCAGTTTTTACATGGTGATCTGTGCCATCAATTCAATATCTTCACTCCTGCACTTTGATCTATCCTTTCCCTTTTATTTATCAATTCTGTGGTATATACAATTAATTTTTGCCTGCATTCTCCCCTTTACCCTCTTTATTATATTTTGTATATATTTTCTTGTAAAAAGTACTGTACAGTGGCTGGGAAGGTGGCTCATTGGTAGAGTTTGCCTTGCATACATGAGGCCCTGGGTTTGATTCCTCAGCACCACAAAAGCAGAAACAATCAGAAGTGGCGTTGTGGCTCAAGTGGTAGAGGTGCTAATTTTGAGCTGAAGAGCTGAGGGAAAGTGCCCAGGCCCAGAGTTCAGGCCCCACGACCCCCCCCACAAAAAAAGTATTGTACAGAGGGGTTACAGTTACATGAGTAAGGTAATGAATACATTTCCTATCGAGCATTGTTACCTCTTCCTTTGTTTAACCCTCTCCCCTTGGCTCCATCCTCTTCTCTCTAGCAAGTACACATTTCCTGGTGCTTACTTTGTTGGGCTTTGTTGTAGTCATTAGTATGTCAGAAAATCAATTCAAACTGTATTACACAGACTTAGAAAAAGTAGAGTCTGTATTTAAAAATTACTCATGAATTTTAAGTCACTTGCTATATACATAACAAGAAAGTACTAAAATTTAATTAAATCAATTTGACATTTTAGTCATCTTAGGAAATAATTTATGCCATAAACAATTAAAACAGTGTATCTGTATCACTGAGGTACGTTCTTCATTTTGAAGGGTCTCAGCAATTATTTTTCAGAGCTGACATGAAAGACTTCAGAAAGATTAGTCTCTGTCATAGTGAGTTAGGAATTTTAAAAAATAGAGGAAACATGCAATCCTAGAATTTCTGTTAACATATCTGTCCTATTGTGTTCTGTGTAGGATTTCTTTTAGAATTCAGGAACATTAAAGTATTCATATTTTAAATTCATTTTATTGATCATTCTTTTTAATATTTTGTTATTTCTATTTTATGTGGGGAGTTATGAAAAATTGGCCTGAAATATAGTCACCGTTTCCTGCCTGATCAAGTACATGCAATGGTACATATGCTGATATTTTGCATGTTGATAAATAATAAATTTTGAGTTGTGTCAACCTGTACAAATTTAGGTTGTCCTTGATTATGTTTCAGTATTGGTGTCACACAGATTAATTGTAGTACATTTTAGTCCCTAAAATGCTTATCTTTTTCATTTGAGAAGTGGAGCTGTGATTATAGTACATTAATAAACATACTGACTTCAGCTACTGTGAGGAGTAAGATGGGAGGTGCCTGAAATGCCTGTGCATTTTGTGTCTTCTCTATAATACCAATGTCATTTGCCAACTCTCACAAATGTAATTTTTTTCTACATTATTCTCTTCCAAAATTAAAGTCTAGGTACTTAATTTTAATATACAAGTGATCATTTGAAGATTAGTGTTTTAATGGGTAAAAAATTATAAAATACTATTTTAAAGAGGTAAAAATTAAGTTTAATTTTCACATAGATTGTACAGAAATGTGGGTTTTGTTGTTATTTCACAATAACTTCATTGTGACGAGTGTGTGAATTTAAACGTAGAATGACACGTAGCTCCTTTTCTAACTGAAAATCTCACTCTGCATATGTATAAATTCTAACATACAAAAAACATTGAATCCTAATTTGAATCCCAGCTGTAGTACTAAAATCCCTTATGGAGTAATAAAGCATGAACCCAGCATTACAAGAAAACCAGAAAGTTCTGCATTTCTCTCCATGCCATATGAGGGAAGTCCATTTCTACAAACCATGAGATGGCTTCTATTTTTCTGAACCTATTTCACATAATTTGAGGTTTGAAATGTACAGCTTCATTAATTTCATCATCAATTACTACACAGTTCTATTATGAAACAATTCTGTTTTTAATGCTGTGGCTCATATATATTCTTGCCATTTACAGTTTTATTAATTGTCAAGGTGATGTACAGAGGGGTTATAGTTACATATATAAGGTAGTGAGTATAGTTCTTGTCAAACTTATTATCCCCTCCCTCATTTTTCTCCCACTTTCCCTCCCCTCACCCTCCTAAGTTATAAAGTTCATTTCCAACATATTGTCTTATCAGTATCGCTGTTGCATTGGTTCACCCTTTGACTTTGTCTCACCATTTTGTTGTTCGTTTCTTTTTCCTAATTCAAATACATGTACATGCAATACACAGGGTAGCAAAATTGAATACAGTGACAATAGGAGATAAACATACACACAGAAAAAGAAATCACATAGTACATTAAAAACAACAACAACAAAGAAAGAAAAATCTCTTGTTTCCATATTTTGGAATTCATTTCACTTAACATCATCTTATATGGTCATATGTACGAAACTATTAAGCTGTCCTGCTCATCTGGTAGGACTATCCTAAACATATACTAATTATTACAAATGCAGGGAACCATGGGACCTATGTTTCTTTGGGTCTGGCTTACTTCAATTCATAGGATTTCAATTTCCTTATGAATGGGGCAATGCCATTCTTTCTGATGGAAGCATAGAATTCCATTACGTACCATTATGTATATGTGCTAAAAATGTGGGTCAAGAAAATAAAACAATTCTAAAATATGTGAAGTAGACAAATATTCAACTATAGACAAAAGGAATGACAATCATGCAAAAAAACATTCATATATTCCATGCTTGTTTTTTGATTTAGTCCTAGAAGTAAACTAAATGGAACATAGTGACTTGTCTGAATTTATGTTAATAATAATTTTAAATGATAGGATTTGAAAACTAAAAGTTTTTTAAACATTAATGAGGCTTTAAAACATGCTTAGAAAGGTATACAGAAGTGAGAAGGGTATTTTTTATGTAAATCTATGATTAGCCAGCATGGATAGAAATAAAGTGATGCTTACAGTACTGGAAAAACTGCTCTTGGGGTTTCAAGACTGGTTCCCAAAGACCTTTTAATTTCTAGAACTAAACTCAATATCTAGAATTAAATTAACAATGTTTAATGAATCACTCAAGTAGGTTTCAGTAAATAAATACATTCATATTTTATCCAGACAAATAAGATACATGTTTGCTTACTATAAGGTGAGTTGATAGGAAGAAACACATACTACAGCTAATATTGCAGGATACCATGATAGGTTTTTCAATATTTTTTTATTGTGAGAATACTGTACACAGGAGGGGTTACAGTTACATGAGCAAGGTAATGAGTACGTATATTGTCAAGCATTGTTGTGTCCTCCTTTGTTTTTCTCCTCCCATCCTTCCCCTCCCATCTCTACAACTACATTCCCAACCCCCTGCCTAAAATGTAAAGTTCATTTTTCCACATAGCGTCTTGTACTTCTCATTGTTGGAATGGGTCAATCTGTATCCTTGTTTAAACAATTTGTTTTTTCCTTTACCCTCCCCAAGTTATATCAACATCAAACGAAGTGAAAACAAGGGTTATACCATGGGGGAGGGACATACAAAGCAACAAAAGAATTACATGGTACCTTATAAATATGTTAGAAACAATAGCAAAAAAATTATGTTCTTATCTTGGGGTTCATTTCACTTACCATCATCTTATCTAAACTTTTCTGCTTGTCTCAGACATATACTACTTATTGCAAATAAGGGAAACCATGGGACCTGTCCTATATTTCTTTGGGCCTGGCTTACTACACTTAATGTAATTTTTTCCAAGTCTTTCCATTTCCTAACAAATGGGGCAATGTCATTCTTTCTGATGGAGGCACAGAATTCCATTCTGTATATATACCACAGTTTCTTTATCCATTCATCTACTGAGGGGCATCTGGGTTGGTTCCAGATCTTAGCTATGGTAAATAATGTTGCAGTAAATGTAGTTGTGCTGGTAGCTTTAGTATGGTCTTGTTTGTGATCATTTGGGTAAATGCCCAAAAGTGGGATTGCTGGGTCATAGGGG
>NW_012267281.1:14417912-14430991 GCF_000151885.1 Dipodomys ordii | reverse complement strand
GTGGTCTTGTTTGTGATCATTTGGGTAAATGCCCAAAAGTGGGATTGCTGGGTCATAGGGGAGCTCTATGTGGAGTCTTTTGAGGAACCTCCATACTACTATCCAAAGTGGTTGAAAGTTTGCACTCCCACCAACAATGCAGTAGGGTTCCCTACTGTCCACATCCCCTGCAGCATCTGTTCTTATTAGAGCTGTTGATTATGGCCATTCTAACTGGGGTGAGGTGGAATCTCAGTGTTGTTTTGATTTGCATTTCTTTTGTGCTAGAGAGGTTGAGCATTTCTTCATGTGTCTATTGGCCATTCTTATTTCCTATTCAGAAAAGTTTCTCTTTAAGTCTTTAGCCCACTTATTTATTGGGCAGTTGTTTCTTTTAGCATTTGTTGTTGGGGGATTTACTTTTTTGAGTTCTAAGTATATTTTCAGTATGAGACCCTTGCCTGTTGTATGGCTAGTGAAGATCTTCTCTCAATCCATGGGCTTTCTATGATCTTGCTAGCTATGTCTTTTGCCATGCAGAAGATCTGCAATTTCATACAATCCCATTTATCCAACCTTTCTTTGATTTATTGTGCTTCTGGGTCTCTATTAAGAAAATTTCGGCCTGTGCCAAGGAGACCTAGGGTTTCTCCTATTTCATCCTGTAATGTTTTTGGAATATCTGCTTTAATTCCAAGGTCTTTGATCCATTTGAAGTAGATTCTGGTGCAGGGTGATATACAAGGATATAGCTTTAGTTTTGTACAAGTGATTAATCAATTTTGCCAGCATCATTTACTGAAGAGGTTGTCTTGCTTTCATTTTATTTTTTTTAGCTCCCTTATCGAAGATTTGATAGCTATAGGTCTGTGGGTTCATTTCTGGATTTTTCAATTCTATTCCATTGGTCCTGAGGTCCTGAGGTCTCTCCTTGTGCCAGTACCAAGCTCTTTCGATGATTATGGCTTTATAGTAGAGTTTGAAATTTGGTATTGATATTCCTCCAGCAGTGTTCTTTCTGTTAAGGATGGTTTTTGCTATTTGGGGTCTTTTATTGTTCCATATGAATTTTTGGATTGCCTCTTCTATTTCCTTGAAGAATGAAGTTGGAATATTGATAGGTATCACGTTGAATTTGTGGATAGCCTTGGGAAGTATTGCCATTTTCATGATGTTGATCCTTCCAATCCAGGACCATTGGAGGTTTTTCTACTTTCTAAGTTCTGTTTTGATTTCCTTTTTCAAGTTTTTAAAGTTTTCATCAGAGATGTCCCTCACTGCTTTGTTTAAGTAAATTCTTGGGTATTTTATTTTTTGTGGGGCTGTTACAAATGGAATTGCTTTCCTGATTTTCAGCTCTATCATTGTTGGAATACAGAAAAGCCATTGAGTTTTGAGGGTTAATTTTATGCCCTACTACTTTGCCAAAGTTTCAAATCAGATCGAGTAATTTGGGAATGGTGTCCATGGGATACTTAAATACAAGATCATGTCATCTGCAAAGATGACATGACTTCATCTTTCCCTATTTGAATCCAATTTATGTTTGCATCTTGTCTTACTGCTGTACCTTGGCTTTCTAATACTAAATTGAAGAGAAGTAGAGAGTGGACATCCTTATCTCATTACTGAGTTTAGTGGAAATGGCTTTAGTTTTTCACTGTTAAGTGTACTACTGGCTGTTATGTATAGCCTTTATTGTATTGAGGAATGTTCCATGGATTCCTAATTTTTCCAGAGCCTTCATCATAAAGGGGGGTTGAATCTTGTCAAATGCTTTTTCTACATCTATTCACATAACCAAGTGGTCCTGTTGGTTTTCAATGTGTAGGACATCTTTTAGTATCTTTTGTAGGGCTGGTTTGGTGGAGATATATCAAGCATTGAAATAGAAACAGCAGTAAGTTTATATTTCCCATGTAATTGTAACCCCTCTGTACAGTATTTTCACAATAAAAATAAGAGACCTCCCATCTAAGAAAAGCTCAGGACCAGGTGGATTTACAGCGGAATTCTACACAGTCTTCAAAGCAGAGCTCACACCAATACTCCTCCAACTCTTCAGTGAAACTGAAAGAGAAAGTTTGCTACCGAACTTATTCTTATTCTTGCTCTTGTTGATGTGATGAATTATATTAATTGATTTGCGTATATTCAACCAGCTTTGCAACCCTGAAATGAATCCTGTTTGATCATGGTGTATGATTTTTTGGATGAATTGCTGAAGTTGATGGGCCAAAATTTTATTGAGAACTTCTGCATCAAAGAAATGGGTCTATAGTTCTCTTTATTTGATGAGTCTTTGCCTGGTTTTGGGGATGAGGTTTATGATGGCTTCATAGCTGCTCAGGAGGCTGAGATTTGGGAATCAGGATTCAAAGGCAGTCTGGGCAGGAAAGTCAATAAGAGTCTTATGTCCAATCACAAAAACTACTCAAACAAGGCTGGAAGTGGCACTGTGGCTCAAGCCGGTAGAGTGCTAGGATTGCGAGTCAGTGTTCAGGTCATGAGTTCAAGCCCCAGGACTGGCAATAAATACATAAATAAACAAACAAACAAACATAAAAGTCATTTCTAAAATAATTGCCTTCTTGCATACACTTTTTCTCATTCACAGTAGAATGTACTTCACAAAGGTAATTGACAAGAACAAATAACACAATACATCTAATCCATCTAATCCAATACATTTAATAACAATGATAAAGTAGTGAATTTCATGGATGTCAATGAGAATTGTTTGTACTTTCTATTGATAATATGACCCAACAGATATTATGTAAAAAGCCAGGGGTAATTATTAACTCGAGCCAAGAACTCTATAATGGCTTAGCTACTGTGTTCATATGCAAACTATTAATATAAACACTGATCTCTAATCAAATATAGGAAGAGTTTTCTTTGATTTGGAGAGGGAAATATATATAAGCAAATTATATATATATATATATATATATATATATACACACACACACATTTCAATAATATATTGACAATCAGCTATATATATATATATGCATATATATATTTCAGTTAAATATGTTCAGCCACACAATATTATTAGCTGTTCATTAACTCTAGCTTTTTTTCTGTTTGTTTTTTGAGTATCACATTTTTCATAACACTGTAAAGCAATTTCTATGTATTTATTTCAAATCTGTTTTAATTTTCCCCTGAATTTCATTTCAAAAATGAATGAAACATCTCATTCCTAAACTTTTCCAAGTTTGTACTTTTTAAACACTTAACTCTTTAACTTTATATTGATTTTAGCTCAATCTTGGGTTTCTATGTTTGAGTAAAGAAATAATAGCATATATTCACTATGACAGTAGTCTACAGAGTTGGGTCAGTGTCCCAACTCTTCTAATTATCCATCATCAACCCTTTCCTCCTTTTTGCCCCATTAGCTCCTGGCACTGATCATTTTTCTTCATTTTTCCATCTGATGCCATTTCCAGCATTCCATTTTTCTGTATTTATGTAGTAAGTACCATTTACCGATTAGCTGCTGTCACTTATGATATTATGCATCTAACTTTTCTCTTACCCTTTTCACAGCTTACTATATCAGTCAATCTTGGCATTCAATGACAACTGTTATTTAATTCCTCTACTGAATGACTATCTTGGTTTCAATTTCAGTACTTTTAATAGGTCTAGCATTATTTGGGGAATTCTTTCTTCGAGATTCCATCTCTTTTTACATTGCCAATCTGGTCCTTTAAGATATCTATTTATCTGTGGTAGTATTAAGTAGAGTATCTTTTTTAAAAAATTCTGCATTAAGCATTCTAACAGCCTAACTGTAGCTAAGTTTGGATGTGATTTTTGCTATGGCTCTGCAAATTCTTTGCTTTATTGTCTTTTAGTGTGCTTTATAATTTTTTTCAGGATTGTCAGATATGATCTGCTGATTACAATATCCAATATGAATGTGATTTTAGTAACCAAGATATGGATGAGGGGAAACGTGCTGTAGCCTTATGAGCAGATTTTTAGGGACCTTATTCCTCTGGTGGCTGCAATCTGCACACATGCTTCCCAGTTTCATCTGTCCTTGCGTGGACAGGTTGGCTCCATCCATGAGAAGTTTAACATTTTCCAAGTCATTTAAGCTTGCTTAAAACTCTAGCAAGTTGGGTGATGGCTAGTTTCTCCATACTTCAGACCTTTTAAGAAGTAGGAGCTTCTCTGTTATATTTTCAATTGCTTTTTTTCTCTCTCTCCCACTGTGAAAACCATAGAGAGCTATCTTTTTCTTCTAATACTAAATTTGAGAAGCAAGTTCAAGTTCCAGAGATAAAATGCACAAGAGATTATAGTTCCATATGATTGGCTCCCAGGGTGTTTTTAATTCTCAGAGTTGATCACACTAAGCTCCCAGCAATGTGTCAAATGCATTTCAGAGTTCCGTACCCTCGAACTGCTTCTTGTGGAAGTTTCTGTTCATCCAGTTTGTCTTCAGAGTTTGTGACTTTTTTTCTTGAATCTCTTCTCAGTATGAGGACTCAGCTCACTTGTAACCACACTTCTTTTATGGACATAGATTTTTCATTTGTTCTGCATTTTGTTTGTTGTAACTTCTTATTCCCTTTTTATGCAAGACCAGAAGCCAATTCCTTTTTTTTCAACACAATATTTTCTTAATGTAAGATTGTGAAAAATTCCTTCAATGAAGGAACATATCTATATATTTTTTGGCTTTTTTTAAAATGTTGCAATGTCATATCTGTACCTAACTTTTAGGTTCATGAATGGTTTTTGATGAGTAGAGTACATTTTGGAATGGTTGAATGCTGTAATTCAATGTTTTCTCATTTTCTCTAATGAATAAAACCAAGTAATAAAATAAATCAAATTATCAAATTCATATTTGATTTCAGGAAATATATATTTAAAACCAAATACCCACATTTGTACCAAATTGCAATTTTGTATTCACTTATTATTACTTTCTAATTTCAAAAATTTAATGGTTAAGGGTCTCATACTGAAAATATACTAGGAACCCGAAAAATTAAAACCCCAACAACAAATCCTGAAAGAAATAACTGCCCAATAAATAAGTGGGCTAATGACTTAAAGAGAACCTTTTCTGAATACGAAATAAGAATGGCCAATAGACACATGAAGAAATGCTCAACCTCTCTAGCACAAAAGAAATGCAAATCAAAACAACACTGAGATTCCACCTCACCCCAGTTAGAATGGCCATAATCAACAGCTCTAATAAGAACAGATGCTGCAGGGGATGTGGACAGTAGGGAACCCTACTGCATTGTTGGTGGGAGTGCAAACTTTCAACCACTTTGGAAAGTAGTATGGAGGTTCCTCAAAAGACTCCACATAGAGCTCCCCTATGACCCAGCAATCCCACTTTTGGGCATTTACCCAAATGATCACAAACAAGACCATACTAAAGCTACCAGCGCAACTATATTTATTGCAACATTATTTACCATAGCTAAGATCTGGAACCAACCCAGATGCCCCTCAGTAGATGAATGGATAAAGAAACTGTGGTATATATACAGAATGGAATTCTATGCCTCCATCAGAAAGAATGACATTGCCCCATTTGTTAGGAAATGGAAAAACTTGGAAAAAATTACATTAAGTGTAGTAAGCCAGGCCCAAAGAAATATAGGATAGGTCCCATGGTTTCCCTTATTTGCAATAAGTAGTATATGTCTGATACAAGCAGAAAAGTTTAGATAAGATGATGGTAAGCAAAATGAACCCCAAGATAAGGACACAAGTTCTTTTTGTTGTTGTTGCTGTTTTTGCTATTGTTTCTAAAATATTCATAAGGTACCATGTAATTCTTTCGTTGCTTTGTATGTCTCTCCCTCATGGTATAACCCCTTTATTTGATGTTGATATAATTTGGGGAGGATAAGGGAAAAATTGTTTAAATAGGGATACAGATTGACCCATTGCAACAGTGAAATGTACAAGATGCTGTGTGGAAAAATGAACTTTACAATTTAGGTGGGGTGAGGGGGGTGGGTGTAGTGTAGTTGTGGAGATGGGAGGGGAAAAACAAAGGAGGAGGCAACAATGCTTGATATGAAATGTACTCATTATCTTGCTCATGTGATTGTAACCCCTCTGTACAGTATTTTCACAATAAAAATCTTATTTAAAAAATTACTTATACCCTCTTAAGTTGCTATAATTTTCATTAATGGTATTTTCTGAAAGTGACATTCCAAGGACAGGCATTTTTGACCTCTACCAAATACTGAAATCTCAATCTTAAGAAATATTTATTATGCAATAAACATTTGTTTCATTTAATGATTATTTTATGTGTATTGTCTTTCAGGAGTCACTGAAGCCAGGGATTTCAGGACACACTTGAGAAAAATCAAGAAACTAAATATTTTTTTTTAAGAATCAGGCAACTGGAGTTGAATAACTCCATATATTTGATTTTTTTTTTTTTTGGTCAGTCATGGGGCTTGAACTCTGGGCCTGGGCACTGTCCCTGAGCTCTTCAGCTCAAGGCTAGCACTCTACCACTTGAGTCACAGGGCCACTTCCAACTTTTTCTGCTTAAGTGGTGCTGAGGAAAAGAACCAAGGGCCTCATGAATGCAAGGCAAGCACTCTACCACTGAGCCACCCAGCCCAACTCCATATATTTGAATAACTTCATAAATTTATTATTTCATTTACATTTGAGTGATATTGAAGCTTGCTAATACACCATACTGTACACTCCACACAGTTCCCTTTAGACTACTTTCATGTTCACAGCTCCCAGTTGTTAATCTGTTCCTTAAAATTCTTGAAAAGATTTTATTCAATGTTCTCAGAAACTTTTCCTTCTCTTTTACCTCTGTCAGATTATTTCCATGAACATGTTCAGTTATAACTTCGCACTCTTCTAAAACATCACTGAAATTCTAGCTATGTTGTTATAAACTTATCAGTATGATGTTTATGAGATTAGAGCTTCTTGCAGGGAGGCAGTAGCTCACACCTGTAATCCTAGATATTCAGGTGGCTGAGATCTGAGGATTGTGGTTCAAAGCTGCCGGAGACCACTGTAAAACTTTTCCTAAAGCTATCGTTTGCTAGAGTTATTGCTTAACCACAAAGCCAATAGTCAGCTCATAACAGATCGATTAAGGAATTTTGTAACAGACCTCCCTGTGGCTTAGATTTGTGGTGAAGATAGATACTGATCTTTCACTTACCCCGCCCACCTGCATTTCATTTTTTTTTCGGAAAAAACTGTGTTACCAATATGTTGCAACCACTTCCTCGTTCATTTATAGTATACAAGCCTGCTTTTAAGTTCAATAAACAGACCTTGATCAGAACCCTTTCTTGGTCTCCTTCCTCTTGTCTGGTTTGTCACTCATTCAGGTCAGTTCCTCTTTGAGCCCTTGTTGATGGACCCAGGGGGCCGGGCACAAAGCCAGCCCAATGAGGAAAGGCCATGAAACTCTTATCTCCAATTAACCATCAGAAAACCAAAAGTTCCTCTGTGGCTCAAGTGGTAGAGTACTTATCTTGAGCTGAAGAGTTCAGAACAGTGCCCAGGCCCAGAGTTCAAGCCCCACGACTGACAAAAAGACAAAAACAAAAAAAAAAAAGAAAGAAAGAAATTAGAGCTTCTTGAGGGTAGAATGAGGAGAAAATGTATTCAAGAAGTTAATCAATAAAAGCCAGGTGCCAGTGGCTCATGCCTGTAATCCTAGCTACTCAAGAGGCTGAGGATCACAGTTTAAAGCCAGTCCACGCAAGGAAAGTCCGTGAGACTCTTATCTCCAATAAACCACTAGAAAACCGGAAAGGGCACTGTAGCTCAAGTGGTAGAGTGCTCTCCTTGAGCTGAAGAGTGCAGGGACAGCGCCCAAGCCCAGTATTCAAGCCTCAGGACCGACCAAAAAAAAAAAAAAAAAAGATTAAGAAAAGTGAGAGTAGTTGACTAAGGATGGATGAGAATGTTGAAAGGGGTGACTTTGGTCAGGATGCATAGTATTCATAAACTATTTTGCTAAATATCAGGCCTTTTGTATGAGTACTTAAAGATAATTCTGCATTTGCATGTCCTGTGGAAGACAAAACTGTGAGGTAGAGCTTATTGCTTTGGAAATATAAAATGTTCTTTTTCCTCTGATTACCAAAGTGGAGGAAAATAATTCAAGTATAATGAAACTCTGACGATGTGCATTTTAGAATAATGTAAAACCTCACAGTACATCATCAGTTTTTCCTTAAGCATGAAAATTAGAAGAAGAGAAAACTAAAAAAAAAAAATATCTTTCACTGAACCATGTTTTGCATTCAATGGTAAAAAAAGAAGCTGTGTATGATTGTGTGAATATATTAGCATTGCATTGTCTAGATTCCTATACTAAGATACAAACTATTCTCTTATCTCTTTTTATTAAATTATACACTGAATCTTAAACCTCCTCATTTAACAGTTATTTTTTCTATCAGCATATTATACTAGTATGATGGTAATATATTTATTATATCTTCTATCTACTAATTCATATTATTGATATTATTTTCAGACTATTCAAGTATCAGCAATTTCAGATTGGTATATTTATAGAATTATTTTAAAGAATTTATTTGTAACAGGGAACAGTTTGCATTTGAGCCAAGAAAAGCCAGTATTTTAATTTTTCAAAATAGATTGTTTAAAAAAGAAATGAGCTTATAACTTTGTATTCTTAGACTTGTTTAAGATACAATAAACAAGTCAATAAAATAATAAAAAGCAATGATTGTGTAACTTAGAAAAAGATTTTCAAAATTGAGACCTCATTTAATGATTTATTCTAACATGAAGGAAAAATGAGTCTGTGACTAGTCTTTACATTATCTTCACTTACCATATGGTCTCAATATTTATTCCTGAGTTGTACGTGTCAAAATATCTTTCTAGTAGCTGATTAGTATTTCCTTATAAGCAAATTTTTGTTATTTCTTTGGTCTGCCAATAAAGGTTCATCTTTCATTCAACCTGGCTACAGGGGATACTGCTAAAAAGAAAAGAGATATTACATATTGATTTGAGATACTGATTTCAATTATTTTGTATCAAAGGATCAGTTATCAAAACAAGAAAACACAAGCACAATCAGGAGGAATGATGATTATCTGGGAAGTTAACAATATATGCTTGTAAAATTTCTGATATCTTGATTGATGTATGATTCATTCATTGGTAAGGCAAAATATAAATATTAACTAATATCTGTATGTGGCATCACACAGGAATGATATATAAATAAAATAAATTTTAAAAGAAAAGAACTGAATATCTTCGAAAATATAACTTACCAATGCCATCTTGCTTTTTTGATTTCTTCCCTTACTCTCTTTCTTACCCAAAAATATCTGCAAAGGAAAAAGTCTAGGCAGGGAGCACATTAGGATCACAGAAATTTTGGATAATATCTTGGTTTTCCACAGGTTTATTACACATATGGAAAGATTCCTGGAAGTGACAAAGTTGTAATCTCTTTGTCCATGAAATCACCATGCTGTTCTCACCTTTAGTAAGAATTAGGCCTAAAGAATCATTATTGTAGGAACAAAACTTGACATGAGGTTTTAGTACATTATTGTAATTTCCTATAAAAACACAGCAGCTTAAAGTATTTTTAATATAAGGTTGGATTTGCCCTGCTGGTCAGGGTACTAGTAATTCCCCTTAATTATAAAAAGTTCTTATGTTTAGATAGAGCTTAAAGCACATATGGGCAAGGCAAAATGTTAGCAATTAATTCCTAAGTAGGAAAGCTATGTAGGCAGAGTGCAGTGTGATTTATTCTGTAGTATTGCAAATCCCACAAACGGGCACTATCATCAAGAAGTGCAAAATAACTAGCTTCAAACCTGTAGTTAAAATTAATACAAAGTGTGCTTTAGCCTTTGGCACCCAGTATGAGCTTCAAGAGCTGTTTTAAACAAATGCTCAGCCTAATCTCAGCTAAGTACAAATCATGAACTTTTCAACACTATTAAAATTGTGTCTTGATGTTGTAATGGGCAATTCTTGCACCCTTATAATTAGCATTTCTAAAGAACTTGCATACTGGTTTAAGTGAGATTAAAATGTTTCTTGAGCTTGTCAATGATCTGTTTCCCATACCATTCATTCTTTTCATTCCCTGTTGGAAGACTGAAAGTTTTCGTGAATCTCAGAGTTGGTCAACTCTTTTCTTTGTATTATGTAGCTAGTCCTATTTATTTGAGTATTTCCCTTTTTTATGTGTGTATGTGGTGATTCCAGGGTTTGAACTCAGGGCCTCATGCTCTAGGTCATTTTTTTGGGTTTTTGTTGTTTTTTGTTTGCTTGTTTTTCATTTATAACAGATGCTCTACTGTTGGAGTCATACTTACACCCAAGCATTTTTCTGGTAATCAGAAATAAAGTCTTCAGTACTTTTCTGCTTGGAATGGCTTTGAAATGTAATCCTCAAGTCTCAGTATCCTGAGCTGCTAGGATTGTAGGCAAAACCACCAGCACCCAGTTCTGAACATCTTATTGTTTCATCTGTAAGGTTCTAACACTAGGACTTAATATTCTGTGCATATGTAACTGGTATAATGTTTCAACTTATTACAAAAATATTATATATAAAATAAATATACATATATGTAAAATACCTGAAGATACAGTTATACAGGTATAATACTAGCAATATTCATGTAATAAAATATTTAAGAAGCACAGGTTAAACTTGAGAGTAGTTTCTAGTAAGAAGATACATTAAGAATACTGTTAGACTCTCTCTGCTCTTTTCTAGCTCTTTCTCAGCTATTTCCTTCTCTTTCCCAGCTCCCTTCTCTTTCCTAACTCTCTCTTTCCCACCTTTCCCAAATGCTCTCTTTTCTCTCTTTTCTAGCTCTTTTCTCTCTTTTTCCCAGCTCTCTTTCTCAGGCCTTTCCCCACCGTGTGGAGGGCCAAGATGGCCTGGTGCCAGCCAGAACGATGAATAAACCTACTCCTTACCTGAAAAAAAAAAAAAAAAGGAATATTGTTAGATAAATTAAATTGGCAGCCAAGGAAAGAGAGCAGCCTGTGATATTCAAGCAAGGGAAAGGTTTATTTGCAGGCTGCCTCTGGTCAAGTTGGAAGCCCATGCAACAGGAATAAAAAAGACTGAACCACAGCCAGGTCAGACTTATCAAGGCCAGGGGTGGAAGAAGGTGTGGCCATACCGTTTTTTCAGATGTGACCTCAGGAAGGGGTGGGGAATGACTGCCTCCAAGTGTTCCTTTACCAAGATGACACAGGTACTGGGCAGAAAGTTAACCAAGAAGAGGGAGGAATCTCCTGGGCCTTCCCACAGTGGACCTTACAAATATATCTAATGATATGTAAAGATAAAATTCAGTTAAAATGTCACTATAAGTATTATGGCTATTTGTCAGCAATTTTGGACTCTTATTTTACTAGCCCTGAGATCAGCTGGCTGTTCTCTGAGATTGCAGGGAATAGCTGACAACATACTGTTGTGCCCAAGTTTCAGGACCCCACCAAGAAGACCACTGAGAGTCAGACGTTCCAAAATGCAAAAGCAAGGTTATATTTAGACAGGCTGCGGCTTGGGCCTCATCCAGTGGAGCCTAGGAGGAGAGTCCCGAGCTAAGGATTTGCAGGGCTTATAAAGGCACACAACCAGGTGTTTGGATTACCACCACGTGTTGCTCTGCTAGCTGAGATAAACAAGCAACAAATGGTCACTGCCTAACCCTTCATTTTCCCCCTTGACTTATGGTCCTGAGACAGAATCTTGTGGCTCCCACCCAAAACTAAACTCCAACAGCTCTCAATACCACTAACAATCAGTCCACTTTTCTTTCCTTGAGGCACATGCAGAGTGGTTGGGTAGGATGCTTGGAGACTTCCCATGTTTCCCCATGGTTGTCCAGGGCAAAGGGGTCAGCCGGTCTGGCGTGGGTGCAGTGAATCCAAGCAGCAATGCTGTCCACCTTAAGGGCAGTAAGAGTAGCCAGTAGCACCATGTAAGGTCTTTTCCACCGTGGTTCCAGAGATCTCAAGTTGTGCCTTCGAACAAACACCCAGTTCCCTGGTTTAAACAAATGGGGGGGGGTAGGAACAGAAGCAGAATCATATAATGCTCTAAGCTGGGGCCACACATTTTTGTGGACAAGCTGTAGATAATCAAGTTTACATAGAAATTCAGTATCACTCAAATCAGCAAGTAATTCAATCTGAAGGCTAGGGATAATGGGTGGAAGGTGTCCATACATTATTTCAAAAGGAGTAAAGCCAAGCTGATAGGGTGAATTTCTTACTCTAAACAGGGCAAAAGGAAGGATTGATACCCAGTCTGCACCAGTCTCCAAAGCCAATTTAGTTAAAGTCTCTTTTAGTGTCCGATTCATTCTTTCTACCTGCCCTGAACTCTGGGGTCTATAAGCACAGTGCAATTTCCAGTCTGTCCCCAGTGCCGCAGCTATTCCCTGACTTACTTTTGAAACAAAGGGCAGTCCATTGTCCCACCCTATGGTGGATGGGAAGCCATACCTGGGTAGGATTTCTTCAAGGATCTTCTTAGCACGATGTTCGCAGTTTCATGATTTGTTGGGTAAGCTTTAACTCATCCTGAAAAGGTGTCTACAAAAACTAGCAAATATTTATATCCAAATTTTCCAGTTTTAATTTCTGTGAAGTCTACTTCCCAATACACACCTAGACTATCTCCACAGAGGCAAGCTCCTTTTGTAACCAGTTGATTGGGGGCATTAGTGAGCTGACAGGCTTTTAACAATGTCCTCAAGAGTTGATTTGCCTAATTTTTACTTCTCAGTGTGAGAGCAAGTCCTGCATTCTTCGGGTTCCCATGTGAGAGGCCCGATGAATTCTCTTTTATTTTTTATTTATTTTTATATTTTATTTTTTTGTGAACATATTGTACAGAGAGGTTAAAATTACCTGGGCAGGATAATGCGTACATTTCTTATCCAGCATTGCAGCCTCCTCCTTTGTTTACCCTTCACATCCCTTCCCAGCCTCCCTCCCCACCCCCCCACCCAATCCTCCTCCCCTCCCCCAACCCCCCCAAGGTTGTAAAGCTCGTTTTCCACATAACA
>NW_012267281.1:14367511-14415232 GCF_000151885.1 Dipodomys ordii | reverse complement strand
AAAATGGCAAAACCTCCAATGCTCCTGGATTGGAAAGATTAGCATCGCGAAAATGGCAATACTTCCCAAGTCTATCTACAAATTCAACGTGATACCTATCAAAATTCCAAGCTCATTCTTCAAGGAAATAGAAGAGGCAATCCAAAAATTCATATGGAACAATAAAAGACCCCGAATAGCAAAAACGCTCCTCAACGGAAAGAACACTTCTGGAGGACTAAAAATACCAAATTTCAAACTCTACTATAAAGCCATAGTAATCAAAACAGCTTGGTATTGTCATAAGAACAGACCTCTGGACCAATGGAATAGAATTGAAAACCCAGAAATGAACTTACAGATCTGTAGCCATCTAATCTTCGATAAGGGATCTAAAACAATAGAATGGGAGAAAGACAGCCTCTTCAGTAAATGGTGCTGGCAAAATTGGTTAATTACTTGTAGAAAACTAAAGCTGGATTCTCTTAAGAATCCCCTTGCCTAAGCTTTATGGCAAGATAAGTTTTCCCTCACCAGTTTTCCACTAGTCTTTATTTCCTTCTCTGCCTGGGGTTTATAGGCCATGGGAATTTTCTTTATTCACTCCAAGTTTTCTCGGGAGTACTGAGACTCAGAAGGCAAAGCTCGTGGCCCTGGGTCTACTAGAGTCAGTATTTCTGCTCTGGGCTGGAGGGCCGTCTCCTTATCTGCCTGATAGGCCAAGTTATTTGGTTACTGAATCAGTTCCCTTTTGATGGTCAGGGCAGTGCATAATGGCAATATTTGCTGGTTTCCATAAGGCCCAGATGAGGCTTAAAATTTCTTGTTTGTTTTTAATAGTCTTTCCCTAAGCTGTCAGCAGCCCCCTCTCTTGGTAAATGGCTCCATGGACATGTAAGGTGTCAAAAACATACCGACTGTCTGTATAAATGTTTAGTCTCTTCCCTTGTCCCATCTGTAGGGGTTTTGTGCAGACATTCCCTGGGGGAGTGCTTCTCCCCACACTATCTCAGTGTCTGTGGTGATTGCTGCACCGGCGTTACTTTTTCCCTCTCAAATGAAACTGCTGCCATCTGTGAACCAGTTATGCTCAGCATGAGATAGTGGAAAGTCCAACATGTCTAGCCTCTTTTCCTTGGCCCTGTCTCTCTTTTCCCACTCAATTTCACATTCTCTGTCCTTCTTTTCCTGTCTTTACTCCTCTGTCTCTCTCTTATTGTAAACCTTTTCCGCCTACTAGATCCCTAATAGACTTTTCACCAAGTCTGTCTAGAGCCCGCAACTTTCTCTTTATGTCTGGTGCAGCTTGATTTATATAGGCAAACATAATCATCTGAGCCGACTCCTGGGTCTGAAGATCATACGGAGTATATTGACTAAAACTTCCATGCGCTGCTCAAGATATGCTGCCGGACTTGCACTTTCTCCCTGTCTAACATCATAAACTTTGGTCATATTAGTAGGTTGGTGAGCTGCCGCCTTGAGACCTGCCGACAGAGCCTGGCAATAGATGAGGAGTCGCTCCCTACCTTCAACTGTATTGTAATCCTATGTTGGTTGGATCTCAGGAAAATAGGCAGTGATCAGGGCAGGATTTGTAATGGGCACTCCTGTGGGGCCAGGGATATGTTTCTGGGCCACCTTTTGGATACGGTCTCTCTCTTCGGACCTGTAAAAGCTGACTACCATCATCCCAAGTGGGCTGATGAGTAAGTAGAATAGTTTCAAGTAAACTAATTAAATCCTGGGGTTTCTCAGAAAAGGGGGCATTTTGGGTACACCAATTGTATAGATCACTGGTAGAAAATGGCCAATATTGGAATTGTTGTTGATCATCCACATCCACAGGACCTATGGCGCGTAAGGGACAAACAGCTGCATTAGAAGGGGGGGTTGATCCCACAGCATCGTTGAGTGACTGGCCCCTCAGAAACTTTAAGAGCAGGTGCTGAGGGTTCAGCTGCTGGTTCTATAGCTCCCTCCTCCTCTTGATCATTCTCAGGCTCTGCAAAAGGAACCTGGGAAGGGAGTATGGGGGAGGAAACATTTCTTCTTCCAAGTTATCTCCCTGAAAAACCAGGAGGTACAATTTCTTTTCCTCTTTCTTAGTTTCTTTTTGTAAGTCTAGGGGGCTAGATGGAGTGTTGCCCATGGTTTCCAGTCCCATCAGTCAGTCGTACAGTCCAAAAAACAATAAATAGTACAAACAAAACAAACGCATGTCTGACAGTGAAAAAAAAAGCTTAAGAAGTGGAGATCTCCCGCATTGGCCTGCTGACTCCTGTAACGGGGAAGTAGAAGGAGTGGACCCACAGTGGGCAAATTGGGCCTCGGTTAGGAGTCCCTCTTGGTCAGTTCTGAACCAACACCGAACTGACCCACGCCCCACAATTCTCACGGCGGGGTTCCAAGGACCTCCACCCTTCCCCACAAGAGGATCTGGGACATCTCCCAGTTCCTCCAGGGTTGTCATGCATGTCCGCTTCAACAACCCTTTACACAACACCAATCAACACCAATCTTAGTGGCCATCCTCACAAAAGAAAATGAAAGTAAAACAGACAAACAGACGAATGACAGGACAGGACAAATTTGACAAAGACAAATTGACAGTACTGTTTTACCTTCGGAGTCTGAGGTCCCAGGGGTCTTTGTGGGGATCCCGGACGAGCCCCTACTAATATGTTGTGCCCAAGTCACAGGACCCCCCACCAAGAAGATCGTTCTGAAATGCAAAAGCAAGGTTTTATTTAGACAGGCTGCAGCTCAGACCTCCTACACTCCAACACAGCAGAGCCTAGGAGGAGAGCCCCAAGCTAAGGATTTGAGGAGCTTATAAAGGCACACAACCAAGTGTTTGGATTACCACCACGTGTTGCTCTGCTAGCTGAGATAAACAAGCAAGAAATGGTCACTGTCTAACCCTTCAATACTTCTGTCAAACCTCTGGTCACTTCCAACAATCATCAGGTCCTTATGCTTGTAGTTTCATTATCCCAATTATGCCACCAAATATGTGTGTGTGTGCATGCACGGGAACTCTGTGTATGTATGTGTGTGTGCATTAGCACTGTGTGTGTCTTTGTGTGTAAGTCTATGTATATGTCCAAAATCCTCTTTTTTTTTTAATCGTCAAGGTGCTGTACAGAGGGGTTCCAGTTACATATGTAAAGTAATGGGTACATTTCTTGTCAACCTTATTACCCCTTCCCTCAATTTTCTCTTACTTCCTCTCTCCCTCTGTAAGCATTATACCCACCTTTGGTCCCCAGCTCCTCCAGACCTAAGCTCCACTCTGCCCTGGAGTTCCTGCCATACAGCTGAGCCCTCCCTCTCTCTGCCCAGCCCCACCTGAACTCCCATCTACCTAACTTCCTACCCCTGAGACCCTGCTGATACCGAGATAGTGGAGGGGGCCGTGTACTCTCTCTCTCTGGGGCAAATATGGCTCCTCTAATAAACCTTGTAATAATCTTTCTCCTATGCCTGTCTGCCTCCACATTGGTCCCCTGCGATGGATGGGGCAGATCCTTTCATGGATCCTTTCACTCTCATGGCCCCCACAAGTTGTACAGATAATTTCCAATATATTTTCTTGAGAGTATTGCTGTTGCATTGGTTCCCCTCTTGTCCTTTGTCTCACCATTCTTTTGTTCCCCTTCCCTTTCCTAATTTCAATACATATCTTATAAGGACACAGTTATCTTACTGGATTTTGGTCTCACTTAGATCTGGTATGAACAAACTTTTAGTTGATTATATTGGCAGAAGAAATGTTTTTCCAAACAACATATTTATCTTTCCAATGGAAAGATTTTTAAGGGTTGTTATTCAACCTGGTACAGTTATAAATAATTGCACATATTTTTCACATCGTTTCTCCTTAGATCTATAATCTATTCAATGTATAAATCGAGCCCTTTAGGTTTTTATTTAATTTTATTACATTTACAAATGCATTTTTCAAATATCAAGGTTAGTGGGGCACGGATGGCTCATGCCTGTAATCCTAGCTACTCAGAATGCTGAGATCTGAGGATCGCAGTTCAAAACCAGCCTGGGCAGGAAAGTCCATGAGACTATTATCTCCAATAACCACTCAGAAAACTGGAAGTGGCGCTGTGGCTCAAGTGGTAGAGTGCTCACCTTGAGCTGAATAGCTTAGGGAAAGTGCCCAGGCCCAGAATTCAAGCCCCGTGACCAACAAAAAATAAAAAATAAATATATTTATGGTTATGCCATGATACTTGCATAGTAACAACAAAAAGAAGGAAAAGAGAAAGTAAAGGAAGAATGAAGTAGAATCAACTAATGAGAAAATATAGAATGTATTAATATTTTAAACCTTAATTAGCCTCTCATTAATATTAAAAACTGGATTAAATGCCAAATTGCTAAGTATGTGTGTCCAATGATAACATGAATGGCCTTTCTACAAGGGAGGTCTCCTGTGCAGGATCTAGTCTTACTGCATTTGGACTTTTTTCCCTGCAAAAGTGAGTTTCCTGGAATCACCTGGCAAGTGAGGACGTGATAGAAGCTTCTTCAGAGAGTTTTATGATAATTAAAATTGAATAATACTCTAAGCTTATTTTCTAAATAAAGAACAAAAGGAAGGAAGGAAAGAAGGAAGGAAGGAAGGAAGGAAAGAAGGAAGGAAGGAAGGAAGGAAGGAAAGCTTTTAATTATTATCTTCAAAATGTACATGGCTACATTCATCATTTACTCCATAGGTGATCACTGAGGTGTTCCTATCTTACTAATGTAAATTTAAAAACAGAATTGAATAGTGGCCAGAACAGATTCAAGAAGGAGTAATGGATTGGAAACTGCTATGACTTATGTAAGTGAGCAGATGGCCACCGTCAGAACCAGTACAATGGAAATGGAATAAAAGCTGTCAACAGAAGACAGTATTACAGGAAGATATGGTTTCAATGTAAGGGGGAAAATAATTAAATATATCCATGTATTCTTTACTTATTTGTTGATGACAGCATGTTAATGCAAAAAGAAGATGTAGAAAGAAGGAGTGGGAGTTCAGAGCATCTGTGTTGGCCTTGTTATGTGTCCAGGACATAGTGAAAGGATGGCTACTTGTAAGTAAGCTGTCCAGTGATTTGATCATATTGTCCCTGACCAAGATTATAGGCTTCACATAAAGTTAAACCCTTTCAGTGCCTACAAAGATAATTCTAAAGATCAAAATTCAAGGAAGAAGTAAGCTTACTAAATAAAATATTTAACCTCCCAGGAAAACAACATCTGCTACTGTCTATAATTAAAAAATTGTTATCATAGATATATCAAGTGCTTATATCTGGTTATATTAAAGGGTATGGATTGTTCCACTTGTAATTTTATAGTGGATATTTTGTTGTTTTTATTCTCTTTAAATAGTTGTACGAAAGGATTTCAGAAGCTCACTTAGTGCCAAATTCAATTACAAGTTTAAAACAGGTATAACTACCAGTGCTAGTCTTAGTTTGCATATAGATTGATCCATAAAGATCTAAATATTTTATCCTAATATTTGTGCATGTTATTTTATAGCAGTGCCTTTAACATAATGTCTCAGTGATTCATCCCAATTAGCCTAATTAAATATTACTAAGGAGATACCACACACAATAAAAATGTCCTGTAATTGTGATGTACAGGATTTGAGGAACACAAACCACAAACCTTTTAAAGGAGAAAGTTCGACCCCAGGCTTCTGTATGAGTAACATAGGGCTTGACATGTAATTACCTAAATAATGAAGTAATCCTTCAGTTGTTTTTTTTTTGTTTTGCTTTTTTTTTGAAAAACTGCAAAATTTGCTGTACTATAATAGGTTTCTTAATACTCATATAAAATTCCAGTACTACATGTTGTTTATGCCATTCCCTGTGAGTATACAAAACAGTCCCTGTGAGGGGAACTTATCAGTCAATTGATAGATGTCTAGAACTTGGTAAGAGGAAATTATATTTGTATGTATAATATATTTGTAAGCAAAACAGTAAGTTATCCTGTTGTCAACAAGGTGGATTTGCTAATGAAAATCCAGAGGAACTTCTAATTGTTGAGTCATCTAATGAGGTTTACAGTATGCAGTGACTACTATTGAATGTATCTGGCAAACATTACAGAAAAGATATTCATGCAGTAATAGACTTGTGAAAGCCCCAGTAGTTGATAAGTAGAAGTGAAATATAGTACTGATTCCAGAGTGTGTGTGCTTTGCAGTGTTGTAAACTGTGACTTATTGAGTAAGAAATGGAATTGGTACATTCTTTAAATGACAAAACTGATCTACTGCAAATATACTATTGCATTATGATATAAATATGAAATATTTACTAAGTATTGCTTTATGATATGAATAAATGCCCATTTTGAAACGAGTGTTATCAGTAGTTTGATAAAAGTACCAGGCATAGGTGAGGTTGTCATTAAGGTGCTCTGAAATCAAATATGAAATTGAACAGCAGGACGTAATATCTTCATATTTCATATTCTTATCAGCCCACACATGCTTAGTTTTCAGTTGCACAAGATGAAGATAACCTTCAAAACTTCTCCAAACATTTGGCAACTTTTGGAGACAAACTGTTTACAAGAATACTTTTTACACCTACATTAACATGCTATCAGTACAGCCTTCAAGATATTAAGCAATGACCCTGAGGATTTTCCTTCTCCCAGAGCATCTGAAAATCTGAAGATCTGTACAGATGATTGATTGGCATTCATAAATAGGTCATGTTATAGGTCACAACTGATCTTTACATTGAAAAGTTATTACATGAACTTCTCTAAATCGCAAAAAGCAAAATGTCTTCTGTGGCTAGAATTAAAGCCAGATATTAGCAATATATTCCAGTTTAGGAATGTGTTACTATTGCCCTTTAGCCTTGCAAGATCCTGAGGCTGCAGTAATGGTGTCCTAAGACACCTGACCTATGGAGCGAAAAATAATAAGGAAATACTGCCTTTCTAACTGCTGAATTTATGGTAACTTGTATTTCAGCAATAAAAAATAAAGTATATTTGTGCAGAAAACACTGTTTCCTACCTTGTCAGAGTTAACAGTGTAAGCTCCAAACTACTGCAGAAAAATCTCATTTTTCTTTCTTGCTAATTCTTAAGAACATGAAATTTATAGCACTAAGTGGACAGTAAAAAGAATGATAAGTTTGAGAGTAGACATTTTTTTAATTTAAATTTTATTGAAAAGGTGATACAGAGGGGTTACAGTTACATGTCACGTAATGATAACATTTCTTTTTGAACAATGTCACCCCTGCCTCGTTTTCTCCAAATTTTTCCCATCCTAGCCCTCCAAGTCCCCTCCCCCAAATTTCATAGTTCATTCCCAACATAGTGTATAGTGAGTATCACTGCTGAATTGGTTCACTCTTTGTCCTACTCTTTCTGTGATTCCCCTTTTCCTCCCAAATCAGATAAACTTATATACAAGACAAGGGTACAGAAATTAAAAAAAAAACAGTGACAGAAGGTAATAGACATTTCTAGGAATTTGAAAATATATAAATGTGTATAAGACTGGGATATAAAGTATAAATATTAATGCTTCTGCTTTGAATTCAGAATATATGTCTAATCTACTTTGTTTAAATAAACTTCATGATTTGGGAAAAGCCTGATTTTCTCCTAGAAAAATTTCAATGCTAAACCTAAGTGGAATTATAGTAAAGGGCTATATGTATACATAATTAAATATACCTACATTACAGAACATATGATATCTGTGCTTAGCTCTATGATAACAGATTGGATACAAACACCAATTAGTAATCACAAAAGTGATGCACAAATAAGATTTCTCACATTTGATAAACTCTAAATATACTTGCATGATGGAAGATTTTCCTTCAAGACATATTTTATCACAATATCAAAAACCAAATGGAAGTTATTAACTTCAAATATTATAGAAGTCAAATAATTGAATATAAATATATTAATAAATTATATGTAGGCTGTTGGTGAATTTTCTTTTTTTCCTCTCCCCGCTCCTGCCCTGACATTCCTGGGGCTTAAACTCAAGGCCTGGGTGATGTCTCTGAGTCTCTTTGTACTCAGGGCTAATGCTCTACCTTTTGAGCCACAGCATCACTTCTAGTTTTTTCTGATTTGTTTATTTGGGATAAGAGTCTAAGGGACTTTTCTGCCCTGCCTTGCTTTCGATTACGATAATCATATCTCAACCTCATGGGTAGCTAGAACTATAGGCATGAGCCACTGGTGCCCAGCTGAAGTATTATTTTACATATATTAAATTTAACTACATATATCTGTTCACATGGAACAATTGAGAGACCTGTCCATGAAGGATCAGGTCCAGTGTTCAAATTCTGGTATAATCACAAATCCCAATGAAACACATTATTTGGAAACATACATATATGTATGGATGCACATTTATATAGATGTAATATAAGTATGTCATGTATACCCCCCACAGACACACGAAGGTATATGAAGGAGCAATATGTTCTCCCAAATAGAAATAGCAAGTACTAGGACTGTGAATGTGGCTTAGTGGTAGAGTGCTTGTCTAGCATGATTGAAGCCTTGGATTCAATTCTTCATTACCACATAAACAGAAAAAGCCAGAACTGGCACTGTGACTGAAGTGGTAGAGTTACTGCCTTGAGCAAAAGGAGTTCAAGGACAGTTTCCTAGGCCCTGAGTTCAATCCCCAGATCCACAACAGTGCTGGAAAAGAAATGTACTCATTACCTTGCTCATGTAACTGTAACCCCTCTGTACAGTATTTTCACAATAAAAAATGGGGGGGGGGTAATGGGAAGGTTGGGTGGGGGAGAGAGGATGGGAAGGGATGGGAAGGGGAAACAAAAGAGGAGGCTACAATGCTTGATAAGAAATGTACTCATTATCTTGTCCATGTAATTTTAACTCCTCTGTACAGCATTTTCACAATAAAAAATTTTTTAAAAAGCCAAAAAAAATTCTTAATTTAAAAAAAAGACAAGAAAAAAGAAAAAAAGGAAATCCTGACAATGCTAGGTTGAGTCTTGCTGGCCTTCATTCAGTTATCTTTGCATGAATCCAGTGATTGTGGGATATGGTTTTTGTTTTGTTGTTTGTTTGTTTTCCTTTCTGCTCTCATGCCTCCACTTTCAAACAGTTCATAGCTGATGTTCATTAAGGCAATGAGTACTTTGAACTATCCCACTGATGGAAGGAAAGCCTATGTAAGAAACTGCATTTCTTTACAGAGCTGGGTCATAACGTCCTTTGGGTTCTCTGCTGGAAAAGTAGAATCAAGTTTCACTAATGCCTTTTAAATTGTATCCTCTAGTATTATAGATGTAGGACAATACTGTATCATCCCTCTGTGAATATAAATACCTTGTACCTGCTTTATGATATGTAGAAGTGACTGTGCTTTATCAAGAATATTTTCTTTCCAAATGATGATTGAGAAGCTAATAAAAAAATGGTGCCACGTACCACAACAATAACAGAATTTCACATTTTTCTGGAGTTTTGATTTTATCTTTTTTTTCTATTAATGAATGTGCTGGTTGTCTAATATTGTTCAGATGACTGTAGAACCTGGAAAAGCTGTTGCTGTGATTGATGCACAATATTGATGCACAATATTGGTCCTTTTATATAAATATATGTATATATATATAATTTGAATTTTTGGAATCTTTAGCTGTGTCAACTTTGGAAAAAGTTTCCCAGTTTACTCTGTTAAGTTGTACAGAAATTAATATTGGTCAAGAAATGTTATATTTTTCCCATTTTAGAGGCGCAAACACACTGTATTAAATATGTAAGTTCTTATCTACGTGGGTTTGATTACAGAAGATAATAAATATTCTCTAAATAATGAAAAAAAAGAAAAAGGAAAATCATGAGGGTGCTACTGATTTAGCCCAGAAATAATGATGCTAAATTAATCCAATCATAATCCACGTGCATGAGGCCCTGGGTTGGATTCCTCAGCACAACATAAACAGGAAAAAGCAGAAGTGGCACTGTGGTTGGGTGCTAGCTTTGAGTTGAAGAGCTGAGGGACAGGGCCCAGGCCCAGAGTTCAAGCCCCATGACCAACAAAAATAAATAAATAAATAAATCCAATAGAACATTTACAGGATTATGTGTTTTTAACTTAGTAAAGCCTCTAGGAATTAGGACTTACTTGTAATTACTTAAGTGAGAACCTTTCATTCATTGAGAAAAGTGAAGAATATTCGTGTTTTTATATTGTGCAAACATATGTAACAAATAGTTTTATTTTGTGCTTTTTTATTTACTTGAAATTCTAATAATGAAGGAGGAGATCAGTTTCTTATGCTCAGTAAAATAATCCATGTAGGGAAAGTAGTGCTTATGATATCACTCAAACATAAAATCTAGGATGAGAAATCCCATAGAATTTAACAGTAGAAGAGTATGTAAAATGTCCATTTTTAAAAAGACATTGTTTGTAGGTGCCTAGAAAACAGAACACTTGGTAAGCGATTTTCAACATTACCTGGTTATAAAGATGATTTTAAAAAATAGGAGATAGGAGCATGGACATGGATCAAATGGTAGAGCACTTGCCTTGCAAGAAAGAGCAAATGCTGAGTTCAATTTCCCCACCACACTCTCTCACACACACAACATACACACACTTACAAACATATACATATTCACAAACACACACATACACACTGTCCAAACAAGAAATTAAAAGAATCATAATATAAAATAAATTACAGTGCTTCTTTTTTCTGACTAGTGCTTGTCAACTTGATTGAAAGTAGAAAATTTGGGTTGAAGTTCTCTTAAATAAACATATACTGAGATGGTACTTTACTTTCTCTTTTTAATTTTGAGACAAGTCTCACAACACACCCCAGGCTTGCCACAAAGAAGAAATCTTTCAATTTTAGCCTCCTGAATTTTGGGCATACAGACCTGATCCACTTTGCCACTGCGTCCAACTGAGAGCTGAATCCATTGTATTTATATTGCATTACCTTGTTTTAAGCAATAGTCCAGCACTGTCTCAGGACACATTAGCATTTCAAAAAGATGGCTTTGCATAAGCAACAAATGTCTCATTCACTTCTGAATTGAGGAAAATCTGGAAATATATGCATGAACATCATATTTAGGCATAATGTTTATTCTGCTGTCTATATGTGTCTGATTGTCCGTGTGTGTGTGTGTTTGTGTGTGTGTATATGTGTGTGTGTATGTGTGTGTGTGTATCTAATACCTATTAAGAATAAGTGATGGTGATTTGTATAAATTTAACCACAAATTCTTATCAGCATAAACAGTTATCTTGTCAGAATTACAGCCACACCAAATTGAAGAGCAGTATCCATGGTCACAATTTGTGATTATCACCAGGATTCCTTGACATCAACTTATCAGTGCATTGTACTGCCAAAGAGAGACAGGCCTGCAGGCAGCCCCTGCTGAGCTGTCTGGATACTCATTGTTCTCTCTTCTTTGATCCATGGACTCTTTTTGCTTCAAATCCAAATCTCTTGCATATATGATCATCTGATTTTCTGACATGCTGTCATTTCTCTCCAGGTGGCAAAAGAATGAATGCATCATTAATTACCAACACCTTTAATATAGACTTGTGATTGAGACTTCCTACACCAATGGGGCATTGTAATGTGACCTGGCTTGAGAAATCCATTCCTTTGAGAGTTTTGTCTATGCTTACTAAACTGTTTTTGTTTGTTTGTTGTTGTTGTTTGGAAATCTATGACTATATTATGTGTATTAGTACAATCTAGACTGCTTATTTTAAAAAGGTACAGTTGATCAGCTTGATATAGAACCACAATGCCTGCACAGTGCAAAAAGCTGCCCAGTAAATCTGAAAAGAAGCACAAAGAACAAGAAAATGTTTTCAGGCTTTAAACTCACAGAGTTTCAGTACTTTATTACAAAGCAAAATCTAACAAACACATCTGATTTCAATTCACTTAATCTTTTAAATCTTTATATTCAGTAATTCTTTTAGATCTTTAAAAACCTTTAATAGATGATTCCTATTTTGTGAAGTAAAATTAATTTGCTTCTCCAAGTAATGGCAGAAATACATTTCTGTCTAAGTAAATGAAAGAACAATATCTTATCACACTATTAAGATGGTTTCTAATTTTAAAATACCCAGGTTTATTATGGTAATGTTCATACTAGCAAAGGTATAGAATATCTGTGGATGTCCAACAGAAATGATTGAATAACAAAAATGCAGTACATGAACACAATGGAATATTATTAGGCAAAAAAGAAGAAAAATGGAGAGAACTTGAAATAATTGTATTACATAAAATAAGGTATGCTCATAATCCAAATATTGCATATTTTCACTCTTAGTCACAATCTAGATCTAAAATGATATTTATAATAAGAACAATCAGTGAAAAAAATCAGAAAACTGAGAAATCTCCTTTGGGAATCAGCAGGAGAAAGAGAAATATGAAGTTACTAGAAGACCAGATGGTACAAAATGTAAAAAAGATTGAACTATATAGTCTGTGCATGTGTGTGTGTGTGTGTGTGTGTGTGTGTGTGTGTGTGTGTGTGTGTGTGGAGAGAGAGAGGGAGCATATTGAACTATGCCCCCAATACTGTTTACAAAGTTGGAGAGGAGAGAAAAAAAGTATTGATTAATAGAATAGAGAGAGGTAAACATGGTCAACTCATACACACATTATGGATTATTACAATGAAACGCTTGTACTTTTTTCTTCTTTTTTAAGTAGTTGTACAAAGTTGTTTCCATTTAACAAAACAATTATGAATGTAATGCATCTTGATCAATCTCACACCTTTCAGCATTTTCACCTATCACTCCACTACCCACCCTTTCCTTCACTTTTCTTAATGGTCTATTATGTACATTAGATTCTTGATTGTATTCTCCCCATTTTCCTCTTAATTTTTCTACCCCTTTCTCCTTGAACCCACACTACCTCCCCTTTCAAGTACCCACTTTCTGATGTTTTATTTTGCTGAACTTTGATTTTGCCTTTCTAAGGAGTTCTCCCTAGAATCTACCATATGTCAGTTAATATATTTGTATACATTGCATAGCACGCAATATGTTTACTTGGGAGCTTGTATGCTAAATCTAGATTCTACTTATAAAGGAAAATATGTATCCTTTCACACTCTGGGTTTGACATCCACTTAACATATTTTTTCCAAGTCTTTCCATTTCTTTAAATGGTACAATATCATTCTTTCAAAATGATGAGTAAAATTCTGTTGTGAATATATGCTCATTTACTATGAATGAATTCTAAATAAAAAGAATTAAAAAAGCTCTCTTCAATGTTTGAATCATATGAACAAATGAGGATTTAGGGTGAAAATAGGCAATAACAAAAGTATAAAATACTTAACTATTCAAAATTAGATTCCAAATTAAACTAGACTAAACCATTATTGCTCAGTTCAAAAAGATTGTGCACACTGACCTGAAAAGTTTGTGCTGTTTTTATTCAAACTATTTTGGGAAATAGTCAAATAATTAAGGTCAAGCAATTGTTTGACCTGATACATTTCACTATTTAACCATCCATTTCTTCCTATACAAACTTCAGCTGTCTGGCCATTTTTCAACCTACTTCATTTAATTTTTATTAGATTAAATGTAACTGTAAGTATGTAAGTATTTATAAGAACCTTTAGTGCAAAGTATATTTCCAGTATTTTTGATAATTAATATTATTAGAACATGAACTATAAATATGTCCCTCAGTGACATATCTCACATAGTACCATGTTTAAACTCATTATTAATGTTATCAAAAAACGTTATCTTTACAGAATCCACATAAAATATAAAAATAGCATACAGATGAATGCTAAGATGTGTTCTACTTCTAGCTCATGAAATAATAAAAGTAGACCTGATTTGCTAAGTTTTGAATCCTGAAGAATAAAATTAACTTAGTAATTGTAATAAAAAAAATAATAAATGCTCAGATTCTGGTTGGTAAAATCTTAGAAATTAGAATAATAAGTAACAATAATACATTATTTATAAGGTAATAGATTTGCTACAATATCCAATTTTATCATTCAATAAACTGCAATTACAAGTAACATGTAACTTGGTGAGGAACAAAAACTGAGTATTATCATTATTTTTGTTTAATCAATTGAATCCTTTGGAAGTAAATACAGATGTCTTCCTTTATAATGTATTTGCCTCAAAGAACATTAAAAAATTGGAGGGACTAAAAATTCATAAAGACCTATGAGTACATTAGAAGTTTAAATTATTTAACTTCTGCTATCTGATCCAACTTTAGGTATCAGTATTATTGAGCTAGAAAACATTGAGAAACAGACACATAAATAAAGATAATTACTGACAATGCTATACTGGAAAATGAAGTCTATCGTGTTCATTATTTCAGAAGAAAAGAAAATCCAAAATAGAATGGGGTCAAAGATGTATTAGCCTGGTAGAAATCATAGAGCTATTATCTGGTTGATGTATGTCACTTAAAACTCCCAGTCAATTTCTAGTAAGTTTTTATGTTAGAAAAAAAAAAGACTATCAACTGGTAAATTGCTTGGTCATACCAACCTTTAGAACATTTTACCTGGTAAGAAGGAACTAGACTGATAGAAAGAAGGTGAAGATTAAGGGGATTTTTTGTTTGTATTTGTTTTTGATTTTTGTCTGAACATGGGGCTTGAACTCAGGGCCTGGTCACTATCTCTGAGCTTTTTTGTTCAATGGTAGTGTTCTACCACTTTAAGCCATAATGCCACCTCCAATTCTTTTGTGGCTCATTGGAGATAAAAGTTCTCATAGACTTTTCTTCCCAGTCTGGATTTGAACCACCATTCTCAGAGCTCAGCCTCCTGAGTAGCTAGGATTACATGTGTAAACCACCAGTGCCTGACAGTAGGGAAATGTTGAAAATGGTGTCATTAAGAATTCAGATTTTGATTAATTAAAAATGCTTGGTCATTGTCCAATAATTAGAAGTAAGACTCTATTCCAAATATTTGGAAAATACAAATTCATAATTAGACAAATTGATGGGAAGTTGAACCCTCTAATGAAAGCTATTGATAGGAGTATAGGAGTGCACTAACAATACACCCCATACCAGTTGTTGCAAATTCATGATTATGTCATATTGCAAGATGCGGGTGTATAAAGACTCGCTGCAATGAACCCTTCTAAGCATCTTTATAAAATATACTTAAATAAAGAAACTGAATTAGACATTTACCAATTGGCAACTGACAAACTCAGAAAGTATAAACCATGATTTTTAAATATATCACGTTGCTGAAACTTTTTTCAATAATCTGACATTTCACAAAACACATATATTGAAACTATGCATTAATTTGGTGACACTAACAGACTTAGTCATTATATTTTTATCATAAAAATATTCTTTACAACTTTAACGTTATTTTCCAACTACCACCAACTAAAACTTTTCTAAAAGCTTATTGGCTATGCTAAAAGTAGTTTTATGTGTTTTACACAGATAAAATAATAGAGATATATCACAGATAAAAAAGTACCAACATGTTATTTTCAGAGTGGAATAGAATAACCATAACAGCATTTAATGGTAAATAATTTTTCAGAGTTCTAATGTATCAGTTATTCTGTACTGTACTCTGATTTCACTTATAGCCTTATAACATTGTTCTCAGATTTGTGATTTACTAAAAATATTGTTAAGCTGGAATTCCTCCAGACCATAGCAGTGAAAACAGGAAGAACACAGAAAGACATGCCAAGAACAGCTGGTTCTGTTAGAAGCATGTGAGTTGAGGCATGCATCAATTTTTCATGAATTTTAGAGTCTTGCATTGATAGTCAGGATTTAGATATTTAACCTGTGGCTCTGAAGAATAACATTTCTGGATCAGAGATGTGTGTACAATGTCATAAAACTTTATAATGATTACATCAGCTGCCCTAAAGTAGACAGTTTCAGGTCACCGCCAAGGAGAGTTGGTGTGTTTGACAGATTTTGAATAGGAACTTCAGGAGACTATGGACCAGCCTCCTATTTCCTTTTTCTCCCTGAAAAATCTGTGTTTCTCTAAAAATGGAATGGACGTGACTACAACAGATTGAAGTTTATCTTCTTATTTCACAAGTGTTTATTCTGTTCAATGTCTGAGGCTTCTCTTGTACCCATAGTGATCATAGATTTGTATAGCTTTTTAAACAACTCGAGTTTTTCTGGATGTCAGATATGTCCAAATATTCAGGTGATTTTCAGCATTTTTAGAGCATTTGGGGCATTTGGAAACATTATCTTTATTAAGTGGGCAGTGATGAGAACAGGCAAGTGAATTATTACAGAACACCACACTGAGCTCAAGTTAGTCAGAGTCAGGATAAAATAGAAATATCTTCCTGTATCTGGCCCAGCAGGCCTTGAGATCCTCCGTTGACTGTCTAGAGACAAGGTGAAGTGCCTCATCTGTGAGACCGAACTTAACTGCAGGCTATTAGTGACAGGCAACTGAAGGAAACAGCAGGAATCTTAACTTCTCTCTCTGAAACTGGAGAACCATGAAGAACCACACAGGCTCAAATACACTTGTCTTCTGGAACAAAAATGAGGGTTCATGCAAAAGCACAAAGCTCCTTCATTTTTACATTTCTGCTGTGTGTGCTTGATCTATTATGCATATCTCTGTGAGTGAATGCTTTTGTATATATTTGTTTAAATTTGGCCTATGCGCTTTTACAGACCAAATTAATTTTAATTCATTTTCTTTTAATTTATTTTTTAAGTCTGATATTGCTTTCATAACAGATGGTTTGCTTATTTAACCTCTTTACCAGATATTTTAAAACTATGCCTAATGCACAGTTATTATGTATTTTTACTATAATAATAGAGTCAATAGTATCTCCAAAGTATCTCATTTAAAAGTCACTGAATTTTGTGTGAATGCTATAATCTAATAAACCAGGATCATTTATAATTCAAGCTCCCAATAAGGCAAAAAAATAAATCAATTTTTAATGTTTCTGCATACTTTTCAATTTATAATTTAAGTTATAATTTATTTTCAGAATGAATATATAAAAATTGAAAATGGAGTGAAAATCCTATAAACAAAAAGTTAAAAAAGAATACTTAGAAGGAACTGAAGTCACAAATGCATATGGATGTAGGGGGAGGGGTGCTGATACTCCCTAGATTTGCTAATGACATTAATATTAAAAACGTCAACTATAATATGCTGTATAAGATACTTTTTCAGTATACTATATCCTGTGGAAATACCTCCATACTGATTTTCTTTATTTTTATTCACTATGTTTTATGACTACACACTATTTTACTGTGCCAAAATTTGACCTAATTCATTTAATGTTTCTAAATCTAAACAAAGTAAAAGTTCTCAGTAATTGTTTGCTTGGGCTGAATTTGAACCATAGCCTTTATATCATTCCTCCTAAATAGGTCAGCACCCACACCTGGTCCTCTCTGTTTTAATTTGTATTTATGTAGTCATTAGATTATGGTAATTTTATTGTTGCAATCTTTTGTTGTTGTTGTTTAAAATTACCTATAGTAAGTTACAGTATTTAAAAAAAAAGTTACTTAAAAGATGAATTAAATTTTTAGTTACAGAAATAAAATTACAAGCCAGGCACGGGTGGCACATGCCTATTCAGAAGGCTGAGATCTACGGATTGCGGTTCAAAGCCAGACCAGGCAGGAATGTCCGTGAGACACTTACCTCCAATTAACTACCAAAAAACTAGAAATGAGGCTGTGGCTCAAGTGGTGGAGTGCCAGCCTTGAGAGTTCAGGCCCAGAGTTCAAGACCCACAACCACCCCCCCAAAAAAAATTACTTACATGATTTTTAATTTAAAAGTGATGAATAAGCATTAAAAATATTTAAAGAAAACATGTTGAGTTGTTTGCAAGTAGTTACATATGAATTAACTAAAGAATAGCTGTTATGGAGAGCTCAAATAGCATAATCGTTTAGAAAGAATAGGTCAAAGCCCAACAAAATCAACACCAAGAAATGAGTACAACCAAAATGTGGGATGAGGACAATGGGAGAAGGGAAGATTAATAAAGGAGAGAACAGGAGAGAATGCTTTCAAGAATTCACTCTATTCACCACAAAATTAGGAAAAGAAAGGGAAGGGGTGGAACAAAAAGAGGTGAAAGTGTTAAAGTGGATGACACTGGTCAAGATGCATTGTATTCACAAACTTTTGATATATAGCATGTTCTTTATACAACTACTTAAAGTTACATATTTAAAGATAAAACATATCAAGTATAGGAGCTATTTATGTAAAAAAGTAATTACTACCAATATGCCACAATTGGAATTTTTTAGTTAATATTCACAGATATGATTCTCATTTTAAAAAAGAATTTATGTCTGGCACCAGTGGCTTATAGCTCTATTCCTAGCTACTCAGGAGGCAGAGATCTGAGGATCGTGATTCCAAGCCATCCTGGGCAGGAAAGTCCATGAGACTTATCATCAATTAACTACCAGATGACCAGAAGTGGTTAGTGCTGTGGCTCAAAGTGCTATGTTTGATGAGAAAAGCTCAGGGACAGCACCTAGGCCCAGACAAGCCCCAACACTAACAACAACAGCAGCCTAAATATGTGAATAAATAAATAAATAAATGTATTACCTTCAGGTAATTACTAAAAAATTCTTCTGCTTAGATTATCAGAATTTATTGTTGAGAGTTATAAGTTATTTCTTTTCTAAATTTTAATGATTCTAAGAAATAATGTACAAGTGCTATGATAAATTTTAATTCAAACTACAAATATAAAATTTTATCATGTTTATTATGAACAATCCAAAAAAGATAAAAATTTCTTTTCTTTTTTTTTTTTTTTCAGTCTGGTTGTGGGGCCTGAACTCTGGGCCTGGGTGCTGTCCCTCAGCTCTGAAGCACTAGCTCAAGGCTAGTGCTCTACCACTTGAGCCACAGCGCCACTTCCTGCTTTTTTCTTTTTGCTTATGTGGTGCTGAGGAATTGAATCCAGGGCCTCAAGCATGCAAGACAAGCGCTCTACCACTGAGCCACCTTCCCAGCCCCTTTTCTATATTTTTTTGAAGCATGTACATGTTTTTCTTTATCATCCTCTTTTGTAAAGTGAAATATTACAGGAGATGAAATTCGTTATATAAAAGAATAAGTTAGGATTTTGGGCAATACATTTATGATTGAATTCCATGAATGTTGATGCATCATTGGTCACATTGCCACAGTAATTCTATATTCTTCTATTTTATCACCATAATTATGTATTGTTTTGGAATATTTCTGAAGTGTTTAAATTATACTTTGAATCCCAGGATTATATTCTTTTGTTACTTTATTAATTTTTGGAATATAGCATAAGAAATAACCTCATAACCTGGTCAGAGAACCTAGGGTAACAGAATATTAATTTTTTAAGTGTAGGCACATAACAAAACATCAAAATTTGTCCTGAACTAAAACAATTAAATGTCATTAATGCCTTCTCAGGAAAGCCTACTTAATTTATAGATTATCTTGGTGGATAAACTATGTATCCTCAACAGATTCTAGGTGATGTCAGTGATGTGAGTTTAGTCTCCAGGTGACTTTCTACAATGAGAGTCAACTTGATTTATTTTACTAGCATTTTCCATATTAGAATCTTGTGGGATCTTACCTGGCAAATGAAAAAACATGCCAGAGTATTCCATTGCTGTTATTTGAACTGTGAAAAAGCTGTGTTACATTTTTATTTCAACTGACAAAAACCTCCCCATGTGAATTCAGACCGCTTCTTAAGATTTTTTCCCAAATGATGCTTATCAAAATGAACTCCAAGAAATGGAAACACGAGGTTTATTTATTTTTTATTGCACTGTTTGCAGTTCTTTCTTTTTTATTCTTTTTTCTTTGGTTTATTACTTTTTATCGCTATTTTGATTCCTGTGCCCTTTGTCTTGCCAATTCAGCATTGATACTCACTACACACTATGGTGGAAATGAACTCTACAACTTGCTGGGGGGAGGTAGGGAGGAGAGAAAGTGGGAGAAAATGAGTTAGGGAATGACATTGTTCAATAAGAAATGCACTCAGTACCTGACTTGTGTAACTGTAACCCCTCTGTACCTGACCTTTACAATGATTTTTTAAATTAACCCTTTTGGAACTAAGTTTTCTAGTTTCTAGTATTTATGAATTTAATTTTGATAATAAAATGTCTCTCTTCAGGAAAGTCTGCATAATTGTGTACTCTATTTTCTTCTCAAAGCATACTTTAAACTTCATTGGTACAATTTTAATATTTTAAGATGGTTTATCGCCCAGGTGATAAGGATCACAGCTCATCTCAGGAGAAATATATTCTTTCAAAAATATTGGCTGGGAAGGTGGCTCAGTGGTAGAATGCTTGCCTTGCATGCATGAACCCCTGGGCTTGATTCCTTAGCACCACATAAACAGAAAAAGCTGGAAGTAGCGCTGTGGCTCAAGTGGTAGAGCACTAGCCTTGAGTTGAAGAGCTGAGGGATAGCACCCAGCCCAGAGTTCAGGCCTCCCGACAGACAAAAATAATAGTAATATAATAATGATAATAATAATAATGTGTATATATGCTTTCATTGTCAGTCCAATTCTGTACTTAGATTTATATATTTAAAATGTAAGCTACCAATATGTATATATTTAATCTCACAAAATATTACAAATTAACAAATCTTATGTAAAAATATTTAACTCATATGACACTAATCTATTAGTATTTGAATATCATCTTTAAGATGGTAGCCATTTAAGTACTTTATTTCTAAAGCATTTTTTGGTAATGATTTTTTTCACCCAATTTCACCCTAGGTTGAGTCAATCAATATAGTGCAATCAAAGGAATTTTGTTCCACTTAATCGTGAAGTTTGTACAGGATATGGAGAAGTAAAACTCTTTTTAAGGTCATGTGATCTAAAGAAAAGTCTGTCATTGAGCTTGTGTGCCAATTTTTTACTTGTTCTTAAGAAATTCACAGGTCTGTTATTCTTCCCAATCTATTGAATGTAAATGGAATTTGTGTGTCAGTGATTATGGAGCTGACCATGTTGTAGTCCATTGGAAGAACAGATTTTGGTAAAAACCAATGTTATGGTTGACCAAACTGTGAGGGCAATGTTGAGTTTGGTTTCTGAGAATATAAATGGCTCAAAAACCATGAACTCTCTCTATTACAGATATGAGGGAATCATTCCCCCACATTTAAACCAACTTAAATTGCACCTTTTCCTTCTTTAGTCTCTCTTAATGTTCTAAAATTTTCTTTTTAGAGTCCCAGAAATTATTGTCTTCCTGAGTACCTGATGCTTCTTGCTGTAGAGTGTTATTTTATTGTATAAATAAAAATAGTTTTCTAAATAACTACCTACTGGGTTCGTTCAAGTTTGAGGTTTCTTTTGTAAAAATCGATTACATTTTTCATAAAAAAATACTTTTTCTAACAGGGTGTCGGTGGCTTACACCTGTAATCCTAGGTACTCAGGAAGCTGCAATTTGAGGATCATGGTTCAAACCCAACTTGGACGGGAAAGTCCATGAGACTCTTTATCTCCAATAAATCACCAGGAAACCAAACATGGTGCTGTGATTCAAGTGGTAGAGCACTATCCTTCCGCTGAAGAGCACAGGGATAGCTCCTAGAGCCAGAGTTCAAGCCCCATCACTGACAAAAAAAAAATCTCGATTTGTGAAGAGCATCTTTGCACATAAATCTATAGAATGTTGCCAAAGCTTTCTCAAACTTATTATATTTTAGTAGTCATCAGTGTGAGAAAGCTTCATTTGATCCACATACTCAACCACATCTGCCATCCATTGTGTTCAAATCTCCTATGAACATAGTGGGTATGAAAGAGTAAGTGACTTTATGTGTATTTTCCTAATATACACTGATTCATTTATTTAATGAAACCCGAGGTTCAAATCACTATACAGAACTTTATAAGCCAAATTTATGTCTCTGTTTCTGATATGTTTGTTGCTAATTATTTTAGTGAAAAATAGAATATTTGGGAGAGGGCAAACCAGTAATGAGAATTGAGTTCAGAGCCTTCTTTTCACTATGCTTACTCAGTGGTGCTGTATGCCTTGGAACATGCCTGCAGTCCAGTTTTACAGAGTTCTATATGTGGCAAAGTCTCAAGGACTTCTCTGCTTGAATTGGATTTGCCAGGAGTATATTTTGAGTTTCTTAAAATGTATATAAAAGTGCTGAAAATTTCATACTAATGTCTTTCACAACATAATCACAAAACACTCTGAAGAATTAATAACATACTGAAATAAATAATACATAGTTGCCAAAAGAACTCAGACTCTTAACTATAATTTAACGTAAGTGAGGGTGTTCTTTTATTTTCTGCACAAAGTGACAGATCTTAAGCATTTTCTATGGGAAATTTTCATGATGCATTTCATGAAAAAGTAGTATGATTCAAAATGTCCCGTCAGCTTGAGAGACAACAGAAGAGTAATAATGAGTCTCTAACTAGACAGAAGGCATTGGTCAAAATAAAAAGGTAGAGCCAGTAGTACATATTTTGCTACTGAATGTATTGTGAAATATAATTTACCACACAGTTTAATCTCAAAATCTTGAAAATAGCCTGCTTTTCAACTGTTTTGTCTGGAGAGTCATCCCAACGACTTAGGAAATGGAGACTGGAAGAATTATAGATATAAGGCCATTCTAAATAGAATTGACAGGAAGTCTGCAATCTGATGTTACCTGGAGCAAAAAACAAGACCTTATCTGAAAAATAAGTAAGGAAAGGAAGGGCTAGAAGTGTGGCCTATTAAGTATAATGAGTACCTAGTAAGTATGAGCATCTGAGTTCAAAGTCTAAGCAGTACCAAACAAGTAAAGAGGTTAGTGAAAATAATACATAAGCAGATGGCCTATAAATATGTAAACATACAAAAATATTTTAAAACTGGACATAAAGAAAAACACTTAAAATTTTGCTCAGATTACGAATGTATGACAATGAAATCCCTAAACATTAGCAATACTTCCCTCACCTTCAATGATGTTTTTGAACAGTTGAGCTTAATTATTGTGAAATATAAAACATGCAAAAACTACACTTCTACTATGTAATATAATTATGCATCTTTCCATTGTTGAGATGAAATATTTTTAGAGAGGGGAGAAAACAACTTAAAAATACAAAGGTTATTTTGGTTCATGGCTTCAGAGATGCCCTTCCATTGCCAGTTGCCTCCATTGCTGTGGTCCAGAATGAGGCAGAAAACTCTGAGGAAGCTGTGGCAGAGAAGAACACATCACTGCCTGGAGGAGGTAGCAGAGAAGTCCACAGACATGCTATACCATCAGAGTCTTGCTTCTGGTTACCTCATTTTCAACGTGATCCCTGACTCTTAACTGTCTTTGAACATGGAAAATATTATTAATGGCTTAATCCATTGATGATCACCATCTCCTAGCCCAAATACATCTCCATAGCACTGCCTTGGAACAAGTGCAATTAGTTGCACAGAAGACGAAAGCATCAATACGTGAGAGACTGAGGAGATAGTTCACATTCAGTCCACAGCAATAGTATTGAAAATGAACACATAGCCATGGAAATTATGTCATTCTAGAATTTTCAAAGATACTAACAGTATTTTCCAGTCACTATTCTCTCATTTCCTAAAATCATAGTTATTTTCACATTGCAATAATTCTAAAACTGCGGTCATAATAATGTTGGATTGTGTCTCAACGACATTTGGGAGATTATCTGTCATGTGTCATCTGCTCATTGCAGGGAATTTAAAGTCTGAAATCAAAAGAATTAACAATGTGTTCTTTTAGCCTAGTATAATCACAGATCAGAAACATAAATATCTTAAGATAAAATGCAATTGCCTATAATGAAAAAATTGTATTACATCAATAATTTATAAACATGAGTATGGCACTAAATTATTTTATTTTATGTGGGAAAGTTCTTATATTTGCAAAACTAAAATGAAAGTTACCAGTGTATAGCTCCTTTGTTTCTATAGCAGAATTTCCCCTATTTAATGAAGTATAGTTTTAAGGACACTATTTGGGTGGATTAGAATTCTCAGAAGCCTGGTAAGATATATCAGTCCTGGGTTTTACATTTTTTTAAATTTTTGCCATTTTTCTTCATATAAATATGCATATATATGTATATATATATATATATATATATAAAATGTACAGAGTGGTTACAGTTACTTGAGTAGGATAATGAGTACATTTTGTAGCAAGCATTGTTACCTCCTCATTTGTTTTCCCCCTACCATCACCTCCCTCCCGACCTCCTCAACTCCTTCCACCCCCTCCCACCCTGACATTGTACAGTTCGTTTTCAACATAGTGTCCTGTACATCTCGTCTTCACAATGGGTCAGGCTACATCCCCATTTAAGTGTTCTGCAATACCCCTTCCCTTCCCCAAATTGCAAAAATGTATATACAAGATGCAGAACAATGGCATCAAATCCAGTGAAAACAGGGGTTATACTGTGGGGGAAGAACATACAAAAGAAACAAAAGAATTACATAGTGCATTGTAAGTACATTAAAAACACTAGAAAGAAAGAAAAAGAAAAAAAACACTGAGTCCCTTTCTTGGGGTACATTTTGCTTCACATTATCTCATGTGGTCATAGGTATATAACCTTTGATCTTCTCTGATTGTCCTAGACATGTATTAGTCATTCATGGAGCTTTAACTCAGGGCCTGAGCTTTTTTGCTCAGGACGAGCAGTCTACCACTTTGTGCCACAGAATCACTTTCTGGTGGTTAACTGGAGATAAAAGTCTCACAGGGACTTTTCTGCCCACACTGGCATCGAAGCACTATCTTCAGATCTCAGCCTCCTGGGAAGCTAGGATTACAGGCATGAGCCTACCCACTGGTTCTCCATTTTCCTTTTTTTTTGGTCGGTCGTGGGGCTTGAAGTCAGCTCAAGGCGAGCGCTCTACCGCTTGAGCCACAGTGCCACTTCTGGTTTTCTGGGGATTTATGGGAGATAAGAGTCTCGCGGACCTCCATACGCGGGCTGGCTTTGAACCGTGGTCCTCAGCCTCCTGAGAAGCTAGGATGACAAGGCGCCCGCCTTGGTTCTCCATTTTTATCCTTGATTGTTACTCTGTTTTTTTTTTATTATTGTTAAACAGTAAAATTTGAAGTTAGGTATTATCAAGTCTGCCAAATTGTTCTTTTAGTATTACATATTTCATATTTTGGGAGTCTTGTGTGTGAATTAATAATAAAGCTTAATAAACTAATAAACTATAGAGTAAATTTTTGCTATACAGATATACATATCCCATATTTATCAATTAAGAGTATGCTTTTAGTATTACAATATTTGCATGCATAAAGCTTTATACTAGTGAAAATATTGACTATAATTAATACAAAATGACTTTTAGAAGCAGTCAAGGATTTGAATTCTATATTACTTCATTTATTTGCTATGTGATTCTATCCAGATCACTTAATCCATCTAAGCCATAATAAAAAATAAAAACATCAAGGAAAAGTAAATAAGAGTATTACTATATTGCATATTTAGGGTTTAATTTAATGCCATAGGATTCACCTTAATTAGCTAATATCATATTACATTCCTTGATTCACTGAAGTATTTTAATTAATGGAATGGTAGAATGAAACTGACAATTGTACATAAAATAATAGTATAATGATGGCAGTAGAATCAGTGATAACAGGGATACTTTTGTTCTGTCCAAAGAAAAACTAGAGACAGATTGCTTTGTTTTATAGTATAATTAGATCCTTTTAAAATTTCACTTGACAGGGATAACTCTAAGCCAAGTAGAATATAGTCAAAGCTTTACAAAAAGACATAATAAGAAAATGGGAATACAAATGAAGTTTATGTCATCCAAATTCATATCTTACATCAAAACCTTTTATAAACTTCATCTATAAAAGAAATTTCCCTTGACTCATCTTTGACTGAACAATGCATCGCTCCTACTTACCTTTTAATTTGTCTCATTTTTTTCTTGGCAGCTCATTATTCAGATTGTATGTCAAACTTAGTAGAAATTCAGACTTGGGCATTGATAGGTATGGCAATTCTCTGATTTATCTACTTAGTGTCAGGCACTGTGCTACTGACAGAAAATGTAGTCTTTAGTGAACACAGTAGCAGAGAACTCTGCCTGATAGCATATTAACACTTTTAGACAAAAAAAATCCACTTTAAGCAAAAATAAAATGACTTTTTCTAGTTGCTCAGAATGTATCACCATGTGGATCTCTCACAGCAAGGAAATTATGCAGAATATCTGAAATAATAGAAGAGGTCAATGAATAGCACAAATAAAATGAGAATATTATATATTTTATCATTACTATTATTTTAAGGCCATGCTCAAGAACATTCAATTATTCTATCCATTTGTCTGCTTGAAAGAATTGTATATTAAAGTACATTAAAGCAAAATATTCAGAATTGTTGACATAACACTATTTTCATAGATAAAAGCTGGGAATCTATTAAAAATGTGACTCAAAAGAAATACACTGAAAACTAGTTAAAGGTATTGGATTTGAAAATATATTTAAATATAAAATTTTTCACAAGAAAAAAGATTTTTACTTCTCAATAATAGGATAAAAAAGCTTCATATGGCTTTTTATATCTTGTGATGAATAATTTTTGATGGCATGTTGGAATTGGTAAAGCACACATCTTTGGAGTGGATCTGGGTGTGAATGAAGACATGAGTGACTTGTGTGGCTCAGTGGTGTAAGAGTGACGGATCACCCTCTGTGCGTGTGTTTGTGTGTGTGTGTGTGTAAACAGATGAACAGACAAACCAACAGATAGACAGATGATAGATAAGTAGGTAGATAGATGAGAGAGAGAGACTCAGAGACAGAGACAAGCAGATGCATAGATAGATAGACAGACAGACAGACAGACATGTTCTGGTCTCAGATTTTTAAATAAAAAACTGAAGGGTGAATCTCCCATAATCTTGCAAGCTCGGTTGGTTTTAGGATACTATATTTTACACTGTTGAGATTACATAGCAAAGTTCAGAGTCTAGAAGCTTCTGATCTATGGACTTACATTAGTAACTTTACAAAAAGATGCCAGGCCTTGATTTCTGAATGAGACTTTCTTTCTCTCTTTCTTTCTTTTTCTTTCTTTCTTTCTTTCTTTCTTTCTTTCTTTCTTTCTTTCTTTCTTTCTTTCTTTCTTTCTTTCTTTCTCTCTTTCTCTCTTTCTCTCTTTCTTTCTGCTTCCAGTTTCTTGGATTGAGTAGCTACAGGTTGCCTTCACTCATCCATTTACAAATGGCTACTTGTTAATTTTGCAGACAATCTCATGCTGGATTTTCTCTGTGGATGACATTGGGTTTGGGAATTCCTAATATGGCCCCCAAAAGAGTTGGAATTGTAATCAGGTAACACCATGTTCTATCAAAAACCTTTTTCTAATTTTAAATGTTATTTTCAACATATCCTATGATTTCCTCTGGGCCTTTTGGTTGTCTGATGAAACAAAGTTTAATACCAACTTATTTGTAAAGCTGTCTGTGTTACTCAGACTTTCATTGTCCTAACAAAATTCCCTAATCAAACAAACAGAGATTTCAATAAGTTCTGTCTGTCATTTCGTTGGGTAAAGTGAAGTGAAATACAAGAGGAACTAGGGTAAGGGGCAAACTTTTATCTACCTCATGGCCCCTCCCTAGAAGTGGAGAAAGAAGGAAAGAGGAGGTCCAAAATAACAACATGCAAAAACATATTTCCAGTGATCATACTCACTGTCTGCCCACTTCCCAAATGTCATGAAGTTCCAAGTCCATTAATGGAGTAAGTCATCTATGTCATTAATGAAGTAAGTCATCTATGTCATCACAGCTCATGTCCCAGTCATGTCTCATCCACTTGGTGAGCACCAAGTCCTGAACACGCAAGTCTTTTGGAAGACATTTCATACTTTGAAACCTTATATCACCAATTTCCTTTAATAACTGATCTCTCCTTTCATTGCACTTTCAGATGACCCATATGCTTATGAATTCAAACAAAAATATTTGAGATTCAGTCCAAAAACAAACTAGGAAAAAAGCAATGTTCAGTACAATGGACAAATTATGTCTCCAAATGTATGTATACTAAGCAAGAACTCAACCATGTACTAGGACATTTGTCTTAAATATGTGATTTATCTTATCTCGTCTTACTACATGCTATTTTTATGTCAAAACAGATATTATCATATCAGATGCCCCATATTTATACATATTCAAACAATGTGCACATGATGGATTCTTGCTGTGTCTGATCTGGATTATCTCCATTTTTAAAGGTGTTGAAAAAAATAAGTTAGCACCTTATATAAAAATAGAAATAACTGTCTCAAAATATTAAAATTTGTTGAGTAAATATAAAAAATGAAGTAAAAAGTTAATGAGAATTAAAATATCAAATTAGCATTTCCTTCCATTACTGAACTTTATTAGTGGTTATCTTCATGACATACTCAGTAGAGACAAATCTAAATGTTAATTACTCAATAGGTTTTATTAAAGAAAACTGGGCATTTCTCATTCTTCTTTAATAGATAATGTAGATATGCAGTCAACTAATGTGCTTTAAGAGAAATTCAAAAAATTAACTTATTAAAAAACAGTCAATTTTAATTGCCTACATTACTCCATTTAAGAACAGAATTAAAACACTCCCTAATTATATTAAATTAAGTGAGATATACAGAATATTCTTCAAATTAATGTACAAGTGCAAGATACAATTAATATAATATTTTCATTGTAAGGTAGCTCACAAATTATCATTTAATTTTAGAAAGTGTTCTTTTCATGATACAAACATTTTATTTTTAAAAACAAGAAGCAATATATATTCAGTAGTATTATTTAAAAGAAAATTTCTAAGTCAGACTCAGACAGACAAAGGACATATGTTTTCTCTCACAGGTAGAACTTAGATCTAAATTATAAGAACATATGTAAACAGGTAAAGATCATATGCATGTATACACAAACATATTATATAAATATCATATCTTTAGAGGAAGATTCCAATGATATAACTGTTTTGAAAAACTACCTTACAATTTCACAAATGAATACCAGAAAGTTGGAATATGAGTGGAGGAGGTCAAGAGAAAGGGAGATGAAGAACTGAGAGAGGATGGATGGGTTAATACACATACATCATTCAATGTACATATGTCAAAATAAAACAAAGTAGAGTGAGGAGATGGGTGTGCTTAGGAAAGGTGAAGAAGAATGTTAAAAGGGATGTCATTGATCAAGATGCACTGTAATTATCAACCAATACATCGAATTGAAACTACTTTGTACAATTAACTAAAAAAATAATAATGCATTGAGTTAAAGAAATACATGTAAATGTAAGACAAAAAAGTTACTGTAGAAAATAGATCATACTATTTATATTGCATAAAGTACTTATTTTGAGATAGAAGGCCTTATATCCCATAATATAATCACAGTTATTCTTGAGGTCTGATAGAAATTTCTCTATTACTATTTCCCAAATTCCCCCAGCTCAAATAAACAAGTCATAATTCTTTGTTGTCAAAGGTGAGTGGAACAAGAATTGCTATCTGATATCCCCTAGTATTTTAGTGTTCCCCTAGTATCAGAACTCGTTCCAAAGCCTTTCATTTATACTATAATACATTATCTTTGTATTTAATGCAATGTAAGTAAAGCATTTCATAATCAAATTAACTTTCTTCAAAATAATGGCCAACTTTTGTGACAAATTCACGTATAAACTTTTGATACTATCTTGAGTACATTTTGAAGCTTACATATTTTGGAAATACAATTGGAAAATATTAATTTTTAGTTTTTGCTTTCATCTTTACTCAGATTATTTTTGAGGCTTTGAATATGCTATATGAATCCATACCTGTGGAAGGAAAGTAAGAAGCTGAGATTTTATACTTACTGAAATCTTGTGAGTGCAATCATCTTTTACAACCACATAAAATGGGATTTGCTCAAGCTGCAAGTCAAAGCCCAAGGATAAGAAACATATTAATATTAAATGATGCAAGAAAGGCAATAAACAATCACACCATGGTTCCTTTTGAATGTTGCTTTGTTAGAGGAGCATGCTTAAGTGTGATACATTTGCTTTAGATTTACAGGAGTGAGGGTAGTATTGCATGAACCATAATGCTGAATTACGTTTAATCAAATACACCCATATCACAAGGAGTCATTGAAAGTAATTCCATGTGATTAGTCTATAAAGCAGACTTAAATACACTTGTATTTTATTTTTGCAAATCTCTTTCAATTCTTCCAAATATAAAAAACTATTAAATGATTGATTATCTTATCCTTGCTTCAATAAATCTATGCCAGTAAGATAAATTCTGTGAAATGTTAAAATGCCCTTGATCTGCCAAGAGATGCATAATCTAGATCTGAGAAAGAATGTGAGGCATTTAGCAAATTATATCATAGCAGGATGAAACATTTTCTGGCATCAGAAAAGAAAATGTAAGTTAATTTCATTAAGAGGCTATACTCAGATTTAGGAAGAGTGAAAACTTGGACGGCACAAGAATAATGCACAGGATTAAGTCAGTTGTAGTGGGATTCAGATATAGGTTAAAGACAATAGTAGAAAATAGAAGCAGCATCAGTTTCATAATAGAGTAAGGACCACAGATGCTTCCACTCTTCTGAAAAGAATAGAAAACAAGTGTCAAGTGTCTGAATATCTGCCTTCTATGTACCATTTTCTTAAAACCTGAAATCTAGTTTAGATTAATGCATTCCAAGAATTCCAGAAATTCAAATTAAAGAATTCTGATTCTGAGAAAAGTTCCCATTTTTATCTCTCTCTCTTTTTCATCCCTAAGTATATTATATATACATATCTATATGAATATTCTAAGATGGTCAGTATCTGTGAAGTTTATGCCCTTTACCAGACTGGAAATAGAATTCACCTGGAAACGTAGGAGCAAAGGAAAGAGTAACTTCTTTGGGAATTAAACACTAACATGTTTCATTCTTCATTGGAAAATATGTTGATATTTGTATTGAACAAATGTTTAAGAATAAATCAATTAAATGTTAGCAAACTTTACATATGAAAATGAGCAATAATAATGCAATTGCAAAGAAAGAATATTTGTCACGCTGTAAATTATTTTCCTTCATATAATACATCTAATTTCAAGATGATGAAAGGTAAGAAACACTTTTTTGATTGTCTACAAATTTGAAACAAAACATCACACATTATGCTGCAGGAAGAAGTAAGTGGTATGATTAGAAAACGGAAGCTCACAGTAATTAGCAGACAAATAGAGACAAATACAGAAATATTGAACTTGAGAATTATGAAAGAAACAATAGATTCTAATGTAGACTGACAAGCAAAATTATAGGGAAAATTGAGAATTTCCCCCTATAGGACTTAAAGCAATAAACGAAAGCCAAGTCTCAAGAAGGCATACATGCTGGCACTGTGAAAAAGTAAACTTTAAGCTAGAGATTTACATTTACATAATGCAGAGCAGACTCCAGAAAAAGGTCCTTGCACTTCCTAAAGTGGCCACTAGAGGCATGGGAAGAACAATGCTAAGAAAGATTTTCCAGTGAAAATGCTCTCTAGGGAATTCAGCGAACCCAAATCACCAAATCCTATGTTTTAGATAGGAAAATCCCCAAATTAAACATGCAATGCCAAATAATTCCTTACAGATCATACACTGACATATTGACAGTATCCAATAATCATGTTTTCTTATAAATTACATAATTATTATATTACATTGTTTATATATTATTATCCTCAAGAATGCTTTCCTAGAAAATAATGTTCTTGTAATATCCTGAAGAAATCATTCACTAATTTCTTTTTTTGGCTTTTCTTTTTTGGTACTGGAGATCAAACCCAAGACGTTGTACTTATTAGGAAAGCACTTTGCCACTAAGGTACATGCAGCCCCATTTCATAACAATTTCTATTTAGAGAAAATTGTTTACTGGTGTTCTTTACCTTGAAAATATCTCCTTTAGAGAAGTAGTTAAAGTTTGTTTGTTTTTAAGAAACATGAAAACATTAGAAGGAAGTTATATTAAAGTTAAGATTAAAGAAACCATTTCCTGATGGAGAGTTAGAATCGATTTATTTGTGTTCTTCATTCTTTTTCCTTCTTTACAGATTATCTTAAATACTATGATGTAGATCAAGTCTTATTACAAACTTACTGGTTATTAATAAGGAAATGTATTATCTTAACAAACTGCTCTATAAATGAGAAGCCCAGGAGAACAGAGGTCCATGGTTGAACTGAAATCAAGGTGTTACTTGCATTTATTGTATTCCCAGAGTTCTTGGGAAAATGTGTAGTTTTCCCTCATATTTCAGGCCACACACCTTTCTTGCTAATGGCACCTTCTTTCCACTTCAAAGTCAGCAAAGTTCTCTCAGTGAAGAGTCTTCCGAAGTCCCAGCAATCTCATACTGAACTCAGCAGGCAAACTGAGCTCTTGGTGTCTTAAAGGTTCACTTGATTAGACATGGCCAGCACTGAAAATGCAGAGAAATTGCATGTGTCAAGGTACTAATTGAATCATATCTGCAAAATCTCTATTTACATGTATATTTTCACACTTATAGCTTCTAGAGATAAAATTTTAAATATATTGGAGGACCATTATTTTGTTTACCTCACAGTTCAGGAAGTTTTGTTGAGGGCAAATAGGACGAACTCATTACATAGTAAAGATGAATAGATAAACATAAACATAAACAAAGGGTGAGCTTTTGAATTAACCTCAGCGAATACATTAGCCTATTACTACATAAGTAATAGATGCAAACACATCTATATATCTATCTAGATACAAAAATACTTTCCAATAAATATAGCCCTAATTTAAAATAATGTAAAAATAGTAGTGTCAAGTGTTATTATGTTGATTATTTTGCTATCTTACATGAAGAAGGTAATGTTTCTTCCCCAAAGCTTAGTATTTGTGCAGTTATATTATTTATAAATTTGTATAGTAAATATTACTATGCCTTTCAAATTAATTTTAATTTGTATTATGGAAGAAAATTATGAAATGTGGAGATATATATGCATGTGAATAGCAATTAGAATATCATAGCTCTATGTTCATTCAATATATTCTTAATCAAGTATTACAAAGTACTAGATTCCATTAGTTTTATAAAACAAAAGTATACATTGCAACCTTTTTCCTACACGCATATAGTTTTAATCATAATCGCCTGCCACTTCTCTCTTATCCACTCTCTTATCCAACTACCCATTTCATGTATAACAGAATATTTTGTACAGAATTTCCTTTACCAAAATTAACCCTTAAAGATCTAGAACTTTCACTAGATCTTCCTCTCACTCTAGACCTTTACAAATAAATGTTGTAAAAATATGATCAAATAAGTTTCTTAATTTCTTAATCTTTTATTTACATATAACTTGGACTCTCAATATATTGTATTAGTCATTTTATCCTCTCTTTAGTAAGTAAATGATTTTTGAGATTCTCTTTCCTTTGTCTTTACTAGTTGTTTGGAAATGCTAACTGTGGATTTATTCCACGCTGCTTTGACTTCACATATACCTTGTTTCATAATGCTGCCCTAATAAGCCCATGTAGAACTTCCTGTTGGTGAGGGTGTCCGGGTCAAGATTGATGGTCAAATGGTCTCTGCAGTGTGCTACATTGGACTATAGTGTAGGTTTGATATTGGATATACTGTAGGTTTGAATGCTAATATTATGTTAATATACTCAAATATACTTAATATACTTAATCTGAATTACTTACTCTATTTCTTAGTAACTGTCAATATATTTATTTGAGTAAATCTACCTGCTAGCTCTCATTGTAGGGTCCTAATTTTGCTTTCATGTGAATTGTCTCCTTTTAAACTTTACAAACCAACATTTTCATATATATATATATATGAAATATATGTATATTTCATAAATATATAGGAAACATGAATATATTTGAAATATATATGAATATAGTATATATTGGGTGTGAGTGTGTAGGTATACACACATGCACACATGTACACCAATATTTAACTTGAACATAAGGCCACCCTCTGTCACTAAACTTTCTTATCTCATAGCTAGTGCTTTACATTTTGAACTACACCTCTAGTAAAGTTTTCACTTTTGGTTGTTTTTTTTCCTTATTTAGTAATATCTCTTAGAAGAATTAGAGAGAGTATTCCCACAGACATTTCTATCCAAGTTAGCTTTGAACTGCAGTTGTAGAGCAGCTGCATTAAAAGGTTGAACCCTCAGCATCAGTTTTGCATATATCCTTGTCAATCTTAATGTATTCCTATAGAATAAACTTTAAATACAAAATTATCTTGATTCTTGCTAAGAGAAAGAAAGCCATGAAAACCTACAAACTAAGAAAAATTAAAAATATAAATTGTTGTGTTTATTTGACTAATTCTAAAATTGTAAAAAACAATAGTTTTCTCTGCTTTAGAATGGGACTTTTCTAAGATCTTCAAAATGCTCATAACTGTGCTCAAAATAACATCCCTTAGTATACTTTCCCAACTATGAAACTCTTCTACTTTAAAATTATTATTATTTTTTTTGGTCTGGTAGTGGGGCCTGAACTCGGGGCCTGGGCACTGTCCCTCAGCTCTTCAGCTCCACAGTGCCACTTCTGGCTTTTTTTCTTTTTCTGCTTATGTGGTGCTGAGGAATCGAACCCAGGGCCTCATGCATGCAAAGCAAGTGCTCTATACTGAGCCACCTTCCCAGGCCCTTTAAAATTATTTTTAAAAGATATCTTTACCACAACTGCAATGCACATTAGACCCAAAACTTCCACTATAATATTTTCATAAATAAACATGAGAAAATGTATGTGGCTATTTTGGTCAATATTATTACTTCAATAAGTCTGTCTCAATTTTTCTTAAACATATACTAATTTATATTCATTCTGGAAATTTTAGAACATCTATCAAAGTTGCTAAAATAAGGTGAACAGCTCAGCTATGTAGACTTGAGTATGATTAGATTCAAAATTACAATATATGTGTATTTTCATATAACCAACATTTTTCTTAATAAATATTGCATCTTCCTCCAAATCTTTTCAGTACATTCTACCCATACAGAAACAATGCATTTCAAATCTCATAATTATACTTCTATAACAGTTGTATAAAGCAGACTCATGTTTATCAAGGTAAACTAAACCTCATTTACATTATAATGCATATATTACATATATGTATAAATATATATATATATATTACATATTACTGGTAGTCTCTGTACACTGTTCTTCTCAGAGAGAGAACTAGGTGTTAACATGGTGTTATCAGCAGCTAATAAACACTAATAGTTTTGTTCATTTTCCCCCATTGCCTTCTAACTTTTCTCTAAGGGACAGGAAGTACAGTGAACCAACAGAGAAAATAAAATATATTTTTGAAATGTCACTTTAGTTAAGGATGATGGCTTATACTTATGATTCCAGCTACTTGGGATGCAGAGATATAAGGATTAGAGTTGAAGCTATCCTAGGCACCAAGATTAGAGATAATCCTATTTCAATGAACAATCTCTGTATTGTGGACACACACCTGCAGTTCCAGGCACAGAGGCACAGACTGCATCAGACATAGGCTTTAGGTCCCAGGCTGATCTTGGAACAAAAATGAAAGGAAAAAGCAAAAAAAAAATTATGAGGCCCTTTCTGAAAAATAACTAAAGCAAAATGTTCTTAGAACGTGGCTAAAGTGCTGGAGTAGTTGACAAATAAAGATGTGTCCCTCAGTAATAACAAAACGAAAGATACTTGTCATTTTATTTGAAATCAGTTCTGATATAGTTAATTGACTGTTATCTGGTCAAGTAAGTAGTCACTGCCTTATCATATCTTGTATATACCTTCTTTTCTTTTTGAAAAATAAATTTTGGTCCATTGATATTTCCTTATAAAATTAGCCCTACCACTTACAAAAAAAAAAATCAGAACTCCAAATTAGCTATAAAATTGAATCTCGTAAGTTATCCTAAGGAAAATTTCTCCTACATTCTTTGTGAATGTAGGCTAAAAATCCAATAATCTTCAGTAATTATACTCAATGAAAAGCATAGAGAATATTAAAGTAATTTTCAAATCATATTTTACACCCTTTAAATATATCTCAAAATCTGTATCTACTTACTAAGGCTACGCAAATAGACGCTGTTACCACAAGTGACTATGTATTATTTATGATAGCATAAATTATTTTCCTATCATGAATTATATTGTATATAGCAATATATAGTATATATTTTAAATGTATGTTACTTAAAATATTTAAATATTTTTGCATATATAAATTACTGTGTTTATATCATTGGTATTAACTTTTTGATCAGTAATTAATATTATTTTCCATTTTAAATATAAGAAATACTCATGCTCAGGATCCTTTCTGCATATATTTGCTTATGAAAGCAGCCAAGAGTAGTTAAAATATACAAATAGAAACCTGATCACTTAATTTCCATGCTTTCTTCTTTCAGGCTATTTAACATTCCAATAGTTCATTCAACCACCTCAAAAGTTGTCAATACGTTAAGTAGTAACAGGGAATTTTCACTACTGAATTCACTTTATATCCTCTTGTTTGAGAACTTAAGAGCTTTGCTAAGAAAATGAGGACTAAAACTGACTCTTCTGTGAGTCTATGATTTTCTGAATAAATTCTACAAACCTCAGAGGATGAATTTTCTTAAAATATTATAATATTAAATGACTTTGTCAAAGAGTTAAAAATGTGTTTGAAGCTGGGCACCAGTGACTTGCAATCCTACCTACTGAGGAGCTGAAGTTTGAGGAATAGACTTTGAATCCAGCCTGGACAGAAAAAGGCAATAAGACTCTTATCTCCAAATAACTGGGAGAAATACACTCACTTGACCAAGCTCCACGTGAAGCAGGATCAAGATTTCAATGGTGGTTTGGGAAGATCAGGTGTCCAGGAAGCAGGCACACCCATAGGGATTACAGCAAGCAAATTATTCCCTAATGCATAAGGTCACCCCTGGATTTGAGTCCCATAGGAAGAAGAACATCCCTGGCCATCACCTATGTTTCATTATCTTCTTTCTGCCAGTCCTAGGACTAGGAATCTGGACTGGGCTCTGTCCCTGAGCTCATCTTTGCTAAAGGCTAGAGCTTTACCACTTGAGTCACAGTGCCATTTCTGGCTTGATCTGTGATTAATTGGAGATGGGTCTCATGAATTTTCCTGCCCATGTGTGCTTTGAACTGGGATCCTCAGATCTCAGCCTTCTGAGTAGCTAAGATTATAGGCATGAGCCACTGGCACCTGGCTATATTGGGTATTCTTTCTTTAAAAAAAATTACAATATACCCTTAGGATTGGCTGCATTTTGAAGAAGATATTGGTTGTGTCTACACTTGTTTGTTCTCTTGTGCTGGGAAGACTTTCTTGGGTATGTACTTTCTGACATATTCACAGTTTTATTTTCTCCTTTCATTGTGGTCCACCCTTCCCCATTCTAGTGGACCACTTTCCTATGACCTGCTTGTTGCATTCCATTTCTCTAGGACCTTCAAAGTGCATGATCTTTGCAACTGACATATCATTAAGCCATACAAATCATTATGGGAATTTTTCACACAGGATCGGATGCTTTGACTTGAAATTGGACCACTACTGATTTATTTCCAAGAGTAACTAACCAATAAAATGAAAAACTTCAGGTCTGACTCAAGAGGTACAAAGGGTAATATTTAAGCCCTGAGCAAAATAGCCAAATGAGAGCAAGAATTCAAGTCCAGGTACCAGCTCAAGGTGGCAGAGTGGCATTTGGTGTCACTAAATGTATATGTATGTATGTATCTATCTATATACATATGTATATATATATATATATATACACACACATATATATGTACTGCTATTTCTTTTTTTTTGTCAGTTATGAGGCTTGAACTCTGGGCCTGGGCCCTGTCCCTCAGCTCTTCAGCTCAAGGCTAGCACTCTACCACTTGAGCAACAGTGCTACTTCCAGCCTTTTCTGTTTATATGTGGTACTGAGGAATCGAACCCAAGGCCTCGTGTATGCAAGGCAAGCACTCTGCCACTGAACCACCTTCCCATCCCTGGCATTTCATTTTAGAATATTTTTCTATGACAATCATTCATAGCTTTGGTCTGCTAATGGTATCCAAAAGGTCTGTGCAAAGTTCTTCATTTGTTTTTCTTTATCTTCATCTGATCTACATAGGTGGATAATCCTTAAACTATATTTTTATTTCATTGGTAGATTTTTTCTTCTATAGCATCCCAGCTTCATTTTATTGAACTGTTTTACTTGTCCTCTTTCATCTCACTGACCATTCTTATCATTTCTCCTTTGAACTCAATATTTGAAAGTACATTTACTTTCATACAATTCTTATTCTTTGTCATATGATTCTTGCCCTTTTGTGAGGTTACATTGACTCAATTTGTCATAATTCTTTTATCACATCACTGATATTTTCCCATCTGGTGTCAAGTAATAGATGAGAGCATTTAGTTATCTAAAACATTTCTGTTAGAAGTAGTCTCTGTGCTATGTGATGACTGAATAGTGGTACAATTGATGTGCTATATCTAACTACCAACTGGCATGTATAGCTTACCCATAAGGAACACACTAATGAAGTATATATGAAAAGTTGTAAACCAGATACTTAACTAAAACTATAAACCATCAGCAGTATTATCTATACCACCTACCATTATGTATAAGTAAAAGTGTTGTGTTCTTACATGTGAATGAGTTAAAAATTGATAGTAGAAGTAAGGTGAATGAAGAAATAAGCACATAGGAAAATGGTGGAAGGGGGTGGCATATATGAGCTGAAGAGTGAACAGCGGGCAGGGTCAAGATCCAATTATTGTGGGGAACGAGACTATAACCAAGAATTGCAGTTAGTATTAAGGTAAGGATTCTACATATAGGAGCTTGAATAAACCATCCACAGATATGTGTGCAATAATGAAATTTAAAATAATAAAAGCTTTTGAATGAAAAATAGCTCAATCACCATGTATGCATGACTATTCAAAATGTTGCCTATGGAAATGAAACAATGGAAACAACAGGTTTCTAGTTTACTGTTTGCAACTATTTCTTTTCTCTTTTATTTTTCTCCTTCTGGTGTATTCCCTGTTGACACTTTTTTATTTCTGTATCCATTGTCTTAGATATAAATTTAAATGATTTGAAACTGTGGCACAAAGAGTGAACCAATTCAACAATGATACTCACTAGACACTATGTTGGAAATGAACTTTACAACTTGGCAGGGAGGGGAGAAGGGTAAGATAAAGCTGGAGAAAGTGATGGAGGGGGTGACACTTCAAAAAGAAATCTACTTGTTACCTTACTTATGTAACTGTAACCCTTCCCTACCTCGCCTTTACAATATATTTGTTTTAAACCAACCATTAGAAAATCATGAAAAGACCAAGAAAATGGATGCAATTTATGGGCAAAACTATTTCTAGTATTTTTAATATATACTTATCACTCTCAAAAAATAAAACCATAAAAATAAAAAAGGAACAATTGTAAAAGTAAAAAACAAAACTTCTGGTTGAGAAGAGTACAGGCTGCTGGGATCTATCCATGTAGCCGATGTTCTCCATCTCTCCTCATCAGCGTTTCCTGTGACAGCTTCCTGATGTGTTTACCCACATCACCTCTCAAAGCCCTTGTTTACCTGGGTATCAGCTTCCATAGACAGAACTATGGACCAGAGACAACTGCTGCAATTCCTGCTCTACGAACCATCCTTCCTGGGCAGCTGTGTCTCTATACCCCACTCAGCTGGGTGAGGATGCAGCAGGCCACAGGCTCCATCACTCTCATGTGGCACAAGAATGACAGCCTTACGGAAGAGCTAGGCCCTCGAGGATTTCTTTCATAGATCTAAGTAAGGCTCAGTGCTTTCAACTTAGCTACAAAAATGCATTTAAGTTGATGAGTTGATGAGCTTCTTCTTTTTGTTTTTTATTGTAAAAATAGTATACAGAGGGGTTACAGTTACATGAGTAAGATAATGAGTACATTTCCTATCAAGCATTGTTACCTCCTCCTTTGTTTCTCTCCTATCATCTCTCCCTTCCCCACCTCCCCAACTCTCCCCCCTACACACACCCCCAGTTGTAAAGTTTGTTTCAACAGAGTGTCTTGTACATCTCATTGTTAAATTGGGTCAACCTGTATCCTAGTTTCAGCATTTTGTTATTTCCCCTCCCCTCCCCAAATTAGAAAAATGTATATACAAGATGCAGGGCACCCACTTCAAATACAATGAAAACAGGGGGTTATGCCGTGGGGGAAGAACATACAAGAGAACCAAATAAATCACATAGTACATTTTAGCTATGTCAAACCCAATAGCAAGAAAGAAAAAAACAAGTCGTGTCCCTATTTTGTTCCATTTCCTAACAGATGGGGCGAGGTTCTTATTTTTATGTTCACTAATATTATGAATTCTTTATTACATATAACTTCCTCACTCTTTTTTCTCTGTAGCTTGTATCATGTATATGTGTGTACATATGTATGGATGAGAGTGCTTGTACACATGTGCATGTATATGCATATGATACTGAAGTATCAGGATGGAAAATGTAGATCACAAAAATGTAGATGTATTTGGAAGATGTAGTAAAATTGTTATACAAACTTACTTTGGTTGATCACATCTCATTCTAGTCTTAATGGATTTGCTAAGCTAAAGAATAAAATGTGTAACATTAACAAAGAAACAAAGGTAAAATATAGGAGAATAATTTTATATATTTCTAAGTGATTATGTGACATTATACTAGAAAGTTTATTTGAAGTTCAAAAATTTTTCTCAAAATATAGTAGGAAACATTCCTGAAATCAGAATAAACCACAGCGAATAAACATATTTTGGATGTATAATTTTGTCTTGACAGCAAATTATAATAGTGAAGAATTTTTGGAATGTAATTGCAGTCTCGTTTCGTTTAATGAACATTTTCAATAGCAATATTATGATTCTTGTTTCTTTGGGAAAGAGCTGCTTGATATTTATGAAGAGTTCAGTTTCTCTGTGTAAGACATGAGGATACTTCAGGATTTGTTTTAAGCTCAGTTTTACACTGGCAGTTATTTCTTAAAGAAATGTACTATTTAATTGAGTATATACTCATAATGCTTAGAAAATGAAGAAGTGATGAGGTAATTGTGTAATTCTCTATTCTAGAGAAAATTGTCTTGGTTGCATCATCTATGATTATTTTCTTTACACTAACCACTTCTAGAATTGACCAAGCATCTTTATAAACATGCACTGGTATAAAGTGTTTTAAGTCAGAAACTTTTCCCTGGACCTCATGTACTGCACAGTGCTCCATTCATTTGTAACACGGTTAGATTTGTTTGTCACACTTTGCTTTCCACAGTAAGAACTCTTTATTTCACAAATGATTTTCATTTTGGTTGTACACATTGTGGCTCATTTTTTGAAATATAAGTTTTATAGATTTTGCCAAATGAATAGGATTGGAATATCTGACGTACTGTTTTCATATAATTTTATATATTAAAATATAGCGTATTTCTTAAAATTCCCATTTCCTATCACCCAATAAACAAACAAAAAATGAATATCTAAACCCTTGCAACCAGAGCTGGGTTTAATATATCTAGATGTAACTCTGCCAGCATACCATATAATTGGGATTACATAGCGCGTATCCTAGACTGGAGTTCTTTCATATAAATACATATATTTAAGATCTAACAAGCTGTTGGTAAATGATTTCTTCCCATGAGTTCATCTTGTTCCAGTGCATGTGACAGAAGCTCTTTAGAAATTTTGTAAATACTGCAATAAGCACTTAAAATTTAATTTTATAGGTAAAATGTTATCTATAAAATATTATAACTTACTGTAGCTGCTTGCATCATGTATCTCAAACTTAACCTGTTTAGTAATACAGTGCCTTACAAGATAAATTTTTAAATACTGGAATACACAAATTAAGCACTATGATATTTCATTCTATGGATGCTGTTTTTCATGTAAAGTTTAATTTTAATTAGATTACGAGGGTCCTGTAGTGAAATAGCATTCTCCTTACTTAAACACTCAGTTCAAATTTGAGGTATGTAAATGGTGTATGTCTTTTGAGAATCAACGTTTTTATATTGAAGTTGGCTTTATTAATGCTAATTTGCTCTGAGACCTACTTTAAATTGTAATTTTAGGAATAAATATTGCATAAAATAATGATCTACATATGTTAACTTTCTACCATGTATTTTTTATGATTTTATAATGTATTCGTCCCTCAAAAGGTGACAAATATTCTTTAACTTGTTGCAACCAGGATGGAACCATTTAAAATTGAATACTGTAAGCTTGCTATACTCACTTGAATGTGATTTAAATTCATATTACATAAGCGTATGCATTATACATTTTCATACTTCTTATTGTTCATTATGCAAGTATTACTTGTATTGATTTTCAAAAGTCAGAGGGAAAATCATTACTTGTTATCGCATTACTTTATTTGACTAGAGTTAATGCTAAAATCAGATTTATCTAATTAAAGAACTTACAGAAATTAATTTGTATGGAAATAGAACTTGTTCTTTATTTCCTGTGTCTATTATATGAAAAAGTATCTATACAAAACCAATTATATCACATTAAAGATTAAATTATTTATGATGTGCAAACCTGTTAAACCATAACAAAACCTACATTTTTTCAAATATGTTGTTTGTGAATTTCATTTATGTTTATATCATTAAGTGGATCCTATTGTGCTAAAAATGAAAAACAGACTATAGTAATATTTGAAGTGATTACTATTTAGAAATTGACTTTTATCATTGTACTTTGCCCATAATTTTTTCTATAAATACTTATAGAGTTATCATAGGTTTAAAAAGGTCTTAATTTTTCAAAGGTTGTGTGAGAAAGTTGGAAATATTATTTTACTTACTGCAGGCCAGAACTGTAAATACAAAGATAGATTTTCCTAGTGTATTTTGATTCATTCTTTTTCAGCTATAAATCTTATAGCACAGTACTCCCATAGTGTGAATGCACAGTGTCCAGCATCTGAGCAGTAGCTGTGCTGTTTCCTAAGTTGCTGATGTGAGTACTTAGTGATTGATTGTTTACATTATTTCAACACATACAAGGAAATAGAATAAAGAATACACTAAATAGAATCACACTTGTAGTTTTTTTTTAATTCTTGAGCCAGAATTGAAGGAATTACAACTGAACTAAATAAAAACATTGTGTATGATGCACAATGAACATTTTACTCCTCAATGATAGGGAAAATGATTTCCTAAAGATTTGAATGATGGATCATCATGGTTCAGAGATTCTAAATACAACAGAGTCACCAAGGATGGATTTTATCCTGGGTGGATTTTTTTGTAATCTCTGAAATGTAAAGAGCTTATGACTGTGTACTTAATTCTGTGAAGGTAATAAGAGAACAATTAAAAATTTAAACAGATGAAAACTTATGAGCAAGTAAAGAATCTGTTGCATGGTAATGGAAGAACATATTTTGTTAAGTAAATTTCATTTATTAAGGCAAATTTTGTTAAGATTTTTCAAATAAAAACAAGAAATATTTTAAAGCTGTCATTTGTATAGATTTTTTCTAATTATTTTATGATTTTATTAATTGATAATTACCCTATAAAGTACAGATTTGTTAGCTAACTTATCTATTTGTTTTACTAGTTTGCCTACACTATTTTCCCACACTATTTTCCCACACTATTGATGTCATACAGCTTTTTAAGATTACAAGTGGTCTGAGAAGCAATGAGAGCCATGAGGAAACATATACTTGATTTATTTCTGTTGGGATTCAATCAGGGAGCTGAGTCTAGATATGACAAGAGAATACAACTCTAAACTCTGATTTTGAAAAGAAAATATTCACTTGCTAAATTAAATTTTCTAGGGCATGACAAGGGAAAAAGACATTAATTCTAATTTAGAAAAAAAATACTTGATAATTTAAGTTTCCTAGAGACATCTAGAACATCTATGTAACAAGCACAAGACACTGAGGTTAAACCCCCAAACCACAAAAATGTACAGTTACCAAGTGATAACTTTATGCAGTGCAGAAATACATTTATTTATTCTACCATAATAAATTCATAATAAAGTTATTCATCTTAATTAATAATATGGCATTCTACTTAATAAATGATATCATATATACTATAATAAAGTTATAACTTTAAGCAGTACAGAAATACCTTTATTTAGTCTACTATAATATATTTATACTATTTACTCTACTATTTATTTTAATATAATAACTGAGTTTTTAAAATATTTAATAGGTAATTACAGTCCTAAACACTATATACCCCCAAAAAGTAAATCAAAAGGAAAAGAAGTAGTTAAAAGGAAATGGGTAGTTAAATTCAAGTGCATTTCCAAGTACTATTTCAATTATAATGGGTATCAATGATAGTTTTTTTCTCTCTCAAAAGCTTTATTATGAAAATGTGTGCCTGAGGCAAGGTTTGATAATACTACTCCTTTTCAAGGTTATATGTGAGCATCTATATGATAGAAAAAAAGAGAAAAAGGAATCAATAGCTACATTTCAGACAACCTGTAAAAATAAGCTTTAAAATTTTTAAATGAGCTCTTCTTTCTGGAAATATCTACCATTTTAAGCAGAAATTCATACATTTGTCAGCCTCAAATGCCACCCAAATTGACATAAAATAACAGAAAAAATACAACCTGAAAATGCCAGTTTTCTCATCCCTTTTTTCCTATACACAGAGCTGAAAGTTGCACAGGAATTCTAAGAATTATGCTGATTGGGATAATGTTCTTAAATGATGTGATAAACTCAAATGCCTGCTGTCCCTAGGGTTGAATTTGGAAAGATGTAAATTGGCTTCCTAACACTACATTTTGTAATGAGTAAATTAATAACTTGACATTTCACAGCTGTCTCAAAGGCTGTGCTTTAAAGAATGAAATATCAATCACAAATATACATCTACTCATAAATGTCAAATCCCACCCAAATGAATTCCATCACAAATTAGCAGCAGGTCACTTTGTTCTTCTGTCTTTCACCTGTGATGCATTTCCTTCCTTTGCAGGTTAAGAACTCCCTTGGAGATGCTTAAACCTATTTTCTACCCCATATAAAAGATGGGTTGTGAGCTGCTTTAATAACAGAGCATAGTAACCAAATGTTAAACCTATCTGAGAGAGGCAGCATGGTATGGTAAAGGAATAATTAGACTAGAGGTCAGAACATTCAGATTGAATTCCCAACCCTACTCTTGAGGAGTGTTTAGATTCAGATCATTCCTGATGTCAGCTTTCATATGTTTAGTAGCAGCCTTCTTATTCCAGAGTTATCTAAAATTACATTGCTTGTCTTACAGAGCATTACACTTAACATATTTCAATAAATTGAATATGAATTTTCAATATAAACTTACAAAATTATAAAGTTTTCATCTATTCTTTCTTGAACCCTGTTCATCAGGTTACTAGGGAACATTAACTTGTCTCATATATGAAATTTTTTTTTTTACCTAATGGACTTCTGCCATCATTTCTTTCTTTGTCAAAATATACTGAAAATTCTGTTTTCTCATGCACAGAATTTTCAGATTCTCAAGTACTGATTATCACTGAATTCTCTGAAGTGCTGTATATTTTAATTGTCTTCAAGAATTTGGATCATATTAGCATTAGATGAAATTAGATAAAATTTGTGTATTCTCAATCCTAGGTATACAACTCAGCTTTAGGAACATGTATACCTCACTGTATATATATATTTATACACACACACACACACACACACACACACATATGTATGTACTCTGCTTTTCTTAAAACAACAACAACAACAATGCCTGGCTGATTTACAATACTGAGGCTCTGGGTTAGATGCTAATTCACAGGACTGTATTAGTATGAGAATTGTGAATAGTATAGTTCTACCATATTCATTATGTAATTTTAAAATTAACAATATAATTTTCTTATGATCTGGGCAAAGATTACTTTTGGGCATATACCCAAAAGTATAATAAGATTATTATAGAGATGGCTGTATGTTTTCATGGCAGTTTCCACCATAGTAAAGTTGTGGAATGAGCCCAGGACCTCTGCAATAGTGTATACCTAGCGTGTCTTCATCAGTTCTAGGTACATAAGAGTCACCTTAAGTGTAGATATTATGAACAATCTTATAAGAGCAATTTGCTTGTTTAAAAGTTATGTATTACACCTATGACTCACGCCTGTAATCCTAGCTACTAAGGAGGCTGAGATCTGGATCGCAGTTCTAAGCCAGCCCGGACAGGAAAGCCCATGAGACTCATCTCCAATTAACCACCAGAAAGCCAGAAGTGGCACTGTGGCTCAAGTTGTAGAGCACTCCTCTAGAGCTGAAGAGCTAGGGGACAGTGCCCAGGCCCAGAGTTCAAGCCCCACAACAGACAGACAAAAAAAAAGGGTTGTGTTTGATAACATACATACACAAACCTTATCATAGAGAGAAAAAGTATTTTTAATGCTTTAATTTGTTGTTTTCTAGATAATAAGTTTATCCTACTTATATGATAGTTAAAAATGTACATATTGTACTTATAATAATCAGTTGTTTTAATTAGGATCAATTATTTATTTAGGTTTACTATTATTTCATAAATTATTCTAATTTTATCTTGATTTATAAAACAAGTTAATAACTAAAAGTATATTTCCTTCCTTTTGTGATATTAGGGATAATCAAAGAAGTTATAAAAAGTTTTATTCTTATAAGTTGGGGCAATAAGCCATAGTGCATTAAATATTCAAATAATTAGACCACAGATATATACAGAATATAAAATAGAAGTTTAGATATGTCTAAACTACTGAAGTTCTACAGTTGTACTCCCCAGAACTTTAATGTCTTAGTTTATTAAGACTAGTATCACAAAAATACCTTAGAAAAAATATTGATAGCAATGAAAACTTACTTCTCTTTTGGATCTTGGATATCTGTGTGTGTGTGTGTGTGTGTGTGTGTGTGTGTGTGTGTGTTTGGGGACGGGGATTGTTTTGTTTTTTTACCTGTCCTTGGGCTTCAACTCTGGGCCTAGGCTCCATTCCTTAGCTCCTTTTGCTCAAGACTAGCACTCTACCTCTTGAGCCACAACATCACTTCCAGCATTTTCTGTGATTAATTGGAGATAAGAGTTTCACACACTTCCCTGTCTGTGCAGGCTTTAAACCACGATCCTTAGTACTCAGCGTCCTGAGTAGGTAGAATTACAGGAATGAGTTACCACTGCCAGGCTTGGATATTTTAAATCAAGTTGTTGATGAATCCAGCCACTTCCCCACAGACCTCATAGTCCCTGTCTGCTGTTTTCTAAAATAGTATGGAAAGACTTTCGCCCACTTATTTATTGGGCAGTTGTTTCTTTGGGTATTTGTTGTTGGGGGGTTTAATTTTTTGAGTTCCAAGTATATTTTAGATATGAGACCCTTGTCCGTTGTATGGCTAGTA
>NW_012267281.1:14326711-14365896 GCF_000151885.1 Dipodomys ordii | reverse complement strand
AAAAAATTAAAACTGTGAGTAACATGGAAGTCTCTCATCTAACATTGTCACTGAGGTTTCTAGGAGCATGGTTCATTTAATTATTGTTGATAGTGGACTGAGATCTAAGGATTATGTTTTAAAAGCCAATCTGGGCAGGAAAGACCATGAGATTCTTTTCTACAAATAAATAGCAAGAAGCTAGAAAGCAAAGTATGGCTTGAGTGGTAGATTGCCAGCTTTGAGATAAAGAGCCAAATGGAGCTTGAGGCCCTGAGCTAAAGCCCCAATATTGGAACACACATACACACAATAAATGAATAAATAAAATATTACAAGTGTCTTGCTTCTTGTTGATGAAATTATAAATAAATAAAATATTACAAGGGCCTTGCTTGTTGTTGAAGAAGTTATTAATCATGACACAACACTTCAGTTTTTCTGGTGGTTAATTGGAGGTAAGAGTCTCTTGGATGTTCCTGCCCAGGTTGGCTTTGAACAGCAATTCTCAGATCTCAGCCTCATAAGTAGCTAGGATTACTGGCTAAGTGAATGGGACTTAGATTGGGTAAAGACCATTGACATACTCTCAGCGGCAAGAAATGGGACTTAGATTGGGTAAAGACCATTGATATACTCTCAGTGGCAAGAAACTATTGTGTGAGGTCATTGACAGAAAAAAAAAAATAGTATGGAAAGAGACAAAGAGTCCCTTCAGTTTCCTTTACAAATATATTGACCTACCTGGTAAGGCTTTGCCTGCATGATCCAATCAACTTCCAAAGTTGAAACCTGCTTACACTGTCTCCTTGGCTGTTAGGATTTCAATAAACGAAACTCAGACATAGTAGCAAATAATATTTTAATTAACCTTTGATCTCTTCTATCCCTTTCCATCTGTACAAGCTGATCCTATAGCAGAACAGTCTGGTACCATCTCCAGTCCTAAAAACTCATATTATTTCTTCTCTTAGAATCAAATTATCTTTCCTTAATTATCTCCACAATTCTGCAAGTGAAAACCTTGGTATGTATTCTTCACACTAGTATAAAACCAATTTTGGAGATATAAATGGAAGTTTTCTGATATACCATGTGGCATTGCTGACATTCCTATACAGAAATAATTAGGGGGAGTGGTTGCTGTGCAAAACCAAGTACAATTCTAATACCCTACAAGTCATAATTGGAAATAAAGATTATTTCTTTATTTCTTACAAGGACACATAGTCATTAAATATTTTACTCAGCTTTGGAAGCACTGGCTTGCATTTCCTAGCTCACAGGCACAGTGTGCTTTCCCACAGACGTAAGGCTGGGAGTCAGCTTCTAGGCCCTGGGTGGTTGTTCTCCTTCAGTTGCCTTTATTGAGATGAGACTAGGAAACAACAGCTCTCTCACATTGTCTAGGATTTTCCGATTCTCACACACAGTTTTCTCAAAAACCAAAATGGAATATTTTGGATCCTATTTACAGTAGCTGAAAGAAAGAAAACAAACAAAACTGAATTTCAGGCCTGTTCTCACAGTTTCTTGTTCTGATTCATAAGATCTCTCAGATTTTTAATTTACAATCTGGGAGTACAGTTTGGTAGTATAGTGTTTGCCTAAAACACTCTCGGTTTGAATCTTCAAACTAAATAAAAGAATAGAGAAAATGATTTTACTACATTTTTTTCTGAGTAGTAAAACATAATAACATAAAAACATAATAACATAATTTTAAGATAAATCATCTTTGAAGTTAACACAATGCAGTAAAAAGTAGAATTACAAGTACTTTACCTGAGACCAATTTTACATAAAGATCAAAGTCTTTATAGAATGTATTTCTACTTTTAGGAATTTAGTTTGGAAGCTATTAAAATGTATCTCATATATCCTAATTACAAAGAAATGTAATTAAAAATGGAGACCATAAAAAGTCCAATAACAAAAGATAAGTTAAATGCATTGAAGTGAAATTAGAATAGAGTTCCCATATTTACAAAAATGATCATTTCTACTTACAGCAAACTATTGAGTTAGTAAAATGTAAGAATCCTATTTATTATGTCACCAAAAATAAACCAAAGTAATTTCAAATAAATGTGCACATGTTCCAAAACACATATAATTAATAATAATTATCCCTTATGGATACTTTATGCTTTAATGAATATATATTTTGAAAATATTTTTATTAAAAGCAAATTGATATCATAAATAAAATAATATATTGATACCATTTGAGAAAAATTCTATCAGAACTAATCTGAGGACAATAAAAAACTGTTCACAAGAGATATATGTAAAATGATAAAGAAAATTTAATCATAAAACATAAAATTAAAAATGATGAATACATATACATCTAAGAAAAAACTTTAAATTATACAAAGTACTTTTAAAATATATATCTTTCTATATTTTAATGGATAGAAAACAATAACAAACTCACAAACAAGACTATAGAAATGATCTGACATCTTAAGAGTTTTATTTTAAAGTAAATATAACATAAGAGAAACAGAATTCTTATAATTCCAATTAAATTGAACACATAGGTGGGGAGCATCATGGTTTAAGGCCAGCCAGGACAAACATTTGGAGAGGTAATTTTTCATGAAGCTTACTAGAAATAGTTGAATGAGAGGTAATGGGAATAAAGAAAGTGAGAATGAGTGAGAGGACCAATCTGATTACAGTGTATAAACATGTGTCTAGTTTTTAGTAGATTTAATTCCAAGTTCTTATTCATAAGCTCCAATCCTTGGTCTATTCTGCATTCAATTTTCAGAATGAGATATGCTTCGAAACCTCTGTACTATCTGTGCCTAGCATAAAGCCTAGAACTGGTTTTGTACACAATGAATGCAAAGTTAGCATATAAATCATCATCTTGTTATTTTGATGGCGTACATTTCTTGGATGTACACAGGCATGACTGAAATCATACCACTCAGAAGTCATTTACTTCCATATGTTCTGTAGTTTTATAAAACAAAATGTTCTACAAATTCTCTCATGTTGCTCTTGAAAATGAGTGCTTTTTCCACACGATGATTAACTGCTTTCAGAATTCGTGTTATAGCATCATGATACAAAACTGTATACCCTTGTCTATTTACCTGTTTGGATAATGGCACTCTATTTCTCTAACCACAAGCATAACCCTAGATTTATGCAAACTTAATTTTATCAACAAGACCACAGGGATTTACATCAATCATTCTTACTTCTTAATTTTTCAAAGAGTAAAAGCTGGCAATTTACCCTCCTATAGTTTGTTATCACAATACACTCTTGAAATGTTTAATGAGTTTGATTCTAAATCTGTACTTGTTTTATGGAGCAAAAACATTTTAGTTTGCAGTTGAATAGCAATACCCTTATTAAACAAATCTAGTGATATTCTGGAATAGATAATTGTTTTACCAAATTTTTATATAGATAGAAATAACACGTAAACCCCTGTGTACAGTATCTTTTCATTAATATATATATATATATATATAAAGAAATAACACATAGCAGAGGAATAGACAGTGCATTAAAATATTATCTATAAAAAATTGACAGGTATTTTCTCAATGAATCTCACCCACTCCTTTAAACAGTATCAGTAATCTTGCTGGTAGAAAATAAACATATTGATTGTTTTCTATTAAATTCCTGGGTTGTTTTCAAAAAGGATAAGCTTCTGGTTAATACAAAAAATAAATTGAAGAACCTTGAAGTCAGAGGCTTTGCTGTATGACAAGCATTAGCTACATGTTTACCTCTATTTATACCATTTCTACAGGGAGAAAGTCTAGAATATTTCAGGGATCTTGTATATTTCCATACACAGAAAAATCTGAGCTTAAGATGTTCCAGCCTGGACAATCAGTTACTTTCTCTTGACAATAAAACACTTGTAGACTCTGAAAAATCTTTATGCTTATCCAAACATTCTTCCTTGGAGATAACTGTACCAAAGAAAATATTTTAAAATATATACACCTTTTGGTAGAATTCAGTAATAAGTTCAATCTCACCTTCTAAAAAGGCATCTTATTCATTATTTTTCACTCATTGTAATATGAACTAATTATAACCACCTAATTTATATTCATTGGAAAATGTATTATATGCAGAAGTAGTGATTAAATCCTTTAATATTGGATGTCATAATTCATACACAATATTTTTTTTGCTTTTCTTGGATTTTCGTTGGGAACTAAATCAGAAACTAAATGCAGTAACCTCTATTTCTAATTGCTTCTTCCTTTCAAAAGTTCATGACTCAATCTTTTCTCTAACATTTAGAAAATTCAGCACATACTGGTTATAGCTCTCTTTGGGAACTTCTGAGTTTTTTTGTTTTTGTTTTTTGTCAGTCGTGGGGTTTGAACTCTGGGCCTGAGCGCTGTCCGTCAGCGCATTCTACCACTTGAGCCACAGCACCACTTCCGGTTTTCTAGTGGTTTATTGGAAATAAGAGTTTCACGGATGTTCCTGCCCGGGCTGGGTTTGAACCACGATCCTCAGATTTCGGCCTCCTGAATAGCTAGGATTACAGGCGTGAGCCACCGGCGCCCGGCTATCTTCTGAGTTCTTTATGGAGACTTCCAGCCTTATCCCTTTCCCTACTAAGAAAAAAAAAAAAAAGTCACGTTTCACCTAATCAGCACAAAGAATAAAACAATAGATTGGCTTGGGAAATTTTTCAGACATTACAAGCCTTTTCTTGCATACAACTCTTCCAATGGAGTCCCTTGAGCAAACAGAGTTGAGCCTTTCAGGAAATAGAAACCTATAGATATTTATTCTAAGAAAATGTGAAAGCAGAGGAATAAGGAATGCAATATGATCTACGGGAGCTGAATTTTCAGGAACAAGTGAGGCTTATTTTCTGTAAGTACTGTGTGCAATTTATTGCCTGGAACTGGTATTGGCAAACACGGAAAGAAAAACATGAAATTTTCAATTAATGTCCATAGGATTTTAGATAACATTGTGTTAAAATCCATATATGCTGAGAAAATTATCCTCAAATAAAGCCTATTATTTTGACTAGTTTTCTCAAGGAAACATTTAAAAATAAATACTGAGGTCAACTCTAAAGACTACCCAGAAAGCAATGTAAAATCAGTAAGATTTTCACTCAAGATTTTCACTCAGTAAAATTTTCACTCAGGAGGGTCAAGTTAGATATAAGGATTGATTAATATTTCATTATTCTGCTGAAACCCACTGACTGGATTCCATATAATGCAAGCTTCCTGATTTTATGAACTAGGAAGGAAAGAATCAGAAAAATAACAGTAATTCCCAGCATCCTATCAAAATCTCTGTTTGCCACATCATATCAACCATCTGAGGAATATGCTTTGCCAAGTATGAATATATTCCAATGGCTATAGTACAGAGTCTCTTTGAAGTGGACTTGCCTGAGAACTGTTTATTCTATCTTTAATAATATAATTCTAAATCTGCATATACCTGCGACAGGTTTACCATCTCATCATTATAACATCTCATAATGATGTTATAATTCTGTTAATCATAATATTATTTCTGTCACATCATTTACTTCTTCATTTACATAAATAACAGCATTTAAAATCAGGGATATCTGTCATGGGCTAGTTGGTACATATTCTCTAGGTATACTCTACAAAACTAAAACTTTTTAGGGGGGAAAAGGCCAGAAATATACAAAATATTCAAGGATATGCATTGATAAATTCCTCCAAATAGGCTCCAAAGACGAAAATTATGTCTATGAGTTTTGTTTTAAATAGAGTTTACATATATATCCTTGGAGTCTTTATGGTACATCTAGGGACTATCTGTTGTACTCCTCCTCCTGAATCCAAGGCATAAGAAAAAAGCATAACTCAAATTATACATCAGCATTTCAATTTTAGCTATGGTATGACAAGAGTGTCAAGGCACACACTTCTTAATCTTCGCAGTATCTAAGGAGTGTTGATAATCATCCAAAATATCTTACTCTGAAGGCAATAGCTCTGCGTAAGGAGTTGGTCAGCATCAGACACTGAGCATGGCTCCTCTGCTTAAAATAAATGCTTTTGCATATGGAGCACCTATAGCCAAAAGATTGGCGGTATCATAAACGTTCTTCCTAAGGATTTTAAAATGTTTTATTTTTGATAATTTATTATCCTTAAAGCTAGTTATTTTAATATAAATTCTAGTCCTCATGGATTAGTATAGTTTAACCTTGGAGATGACCTTTATTTTATTTTATTTATTTATTTTTGGTTGGACTGGAAATTTCCAAGAACAGAATATATGACTTGATAACTTATGGAATAGGCAGCCACACAGATTGATAAATGCTTTAGCAATGTTTATTTTTTCCAGTTCAATCCCTATTTTTGCACTTCTAAAAATCTTTCCAGAAGTAATTTTCAGCTGTTTGCCTTAACATTAGTCAATTGCAGAAACTCCTCACCTATTAACTGATCCTATGCTCCGCACAGGCAGTTTCTAGAAATTGAGAGCACAAACGTGTCTTTCACTTTCAACCACCTCTAGAAAAGAAATGAAGAAAACAATCTAGGGAAAAAGAAAGGAAAGAGGGGAGGAAAAGAAGCACAAAGAAAGGAAGGGAGAGAGGAGGGAAAGATGAAAGTAAGAACAGATTAAAAAGCATAAAGGCTTAAAAGACAATATAAATACAGATATGGTGAGTTTTTAAATATGTTGAAATATTTTTTAACAAAGAAAAAATAATCTTTTGTTTCCATTTCCTGGAGTTCATTTCAATAAATGTTTTATATTTGATCGGATGAACATAGGTATTCATCTTTGGGTTCCTCTCCTAATTCAAACACTTTTGAAAGCTCCTAAGAACATCAAATTGTTAAACTATTTTCTTAAATTATTCACCAAAGATACTGAAGTCTTAAAACACTGAAATTTGACTTATAATTAAACCTTTTTTTCTCTCTGCTATGAAGTGAATCTCATGTCTAGATGTATGATTGTCATATATGTCTCACAGATATGTTTATACAATAATTATGGGCTATTTAAATTGTCTTTGTCATTAGAAAAAGAGGAATGATAATCCAACTTATTTTTATTAAGTCACATTGGCATATTAAAATTAAAGAACCAAAAAGTATACTATAATGCATGCCACCCTACATTGTTGAAAATGTTACAGAGAAAATATAACCAAATAAATTAACAATATCTGTTAAATTTACCTACAAATACATATATATCTTTATAAAGAAGTAAAATAAGAAGAAGGAAGAAGAAGAGGAAGAAATAGAAGAGATCACCAAGTATAATATGTTTTTTCTTTTTTTATCAGTATACAGAGTCAATGCACAGAAATCAAAAGGATTCATGTAGCCAATAGGGACCACCTAAGAATTTTAATTTGGAAAGAATTTCTGTCATGCTAAAGAAAATGTTTTTCATGTAAAACATATTTCTTGACAATATTGGAGATCAAACCTAGGGCTTTATGCTTGGTAGACAATTGCTCTATCACTTTAGATAGGAACCTAGTCCTCCGTTATGGTTTAGAGATAGTGTTTGGCTGGCCTTAAAATTGAGAAAGTCCTACTTAAACCTCTTGAATTCCTGGGACTCTAGATGTGAATGAGAATACAATTTAAATTACAATTCTAAATAAATATCTAAAACTATATGCTAAGATGTATGGAACAAGAAGCACCTTATTTAAGGTAGTAAAACTGATAACCACCAAAAGTATTTTAAAGTTAAAGCAAAAAATGAAAGACTGAAATAAGACAGCTGTAGTATATGTAGCAGCTCAGATTTCTTGGTGACGCAGACATAAATTCTGTGTAAAGCCACCCTAAAGTGCCTGTGTCTTTTATTTCTGTGCCCATTTCTCTGTGGTAGCCCTTATATAATTAAGCACTCATGTTTTTATATTCATAATCTATCTAATCCCCAGATGACAACTTGGAGTTAGGCAAAAATCATGGGAAAGATTAGGCTCTGCTATTTAGCAATAAATTACCACATTAATCATTAGATTAGATTAGAACTACAGTTTTAGGACACATGAGATTAAGAGTTGTTTTATAGTCCTCTCCATGTCTTAGATACCAGCTCTCCTTAACTTTTATTCACAATTAGAAAACTGCAGCAATGGGGGTCTCTTCTGTGCTGTAGTCAGTTCTGTAAATCTTTTCTTTTCTCATAAGCATTTTAAAGTCTTTTAAATGCATTTTAAAGCCTTTTCAGTTGCGTATAAGAATCAAAAGCATTTTGTACACATTTCTGTGATTTAAAACAAGATATTGAGGAAACTGACACTTTACCACAGTAAAATATGTCTCTACAGTCATCTTCAGTGTCCATGAGGACATGATTCCTGAATCTTGTCACTAATAAAATCTGCAGATTCTCATGTCCCTTATATCACATGACAGTGTTTGTACATGAATTATACACACATTTAATTCTTCCTCTATCCTTTTTAAAAAGAAAAATGTACTGGGGCTGGGGCTGGGGACCTCACTCTTGCTATGCATGTTGTCTGCCATTGTAATCACACAGCACTTGTCTGGGCTGTAATTCTTCTACTTGTATTTCCCACATTGGATTATTACAGGCGTGAAATACTACTTAACAATTTCCTCACCATCCTGAATTATTTGAATATTTTTACATTATGATTGTTTGAATCTACAGATATAAAGTTCAGAGATGTGGTAGGACCCTGTCATGTGCTTGTCTGTTACTAATATGGTGACACCACATGGGTATGGTTAGAGTACTTCTGGTAGATATATTTCCACTAAAATTGCAGATTTTTTTTTCGATAGTGGGGCTTGAACTGTGAGCCTGGGTGTTGTCCCTCAGATCTTCAGCTCAAGGCTACTGTTGTACCACATAAGCCACACTGCTACTTCTGGTTTTCTCAGTGGTTTATTGGAGATCAGAGTCTCATGGACTTTGTTGCCCAGGCTGGCTTTGAACCATGATCCTCAGATACTCAGCCTGAGTAGCTAGGATTCCAGGCATGAACCACTGGGGCCAGTCTTGAAATTGCAGAATATTAAACTAGCTTTTTTTTTCTTTTCACTGTTTTATGAAAAATAAATCAATATGTGAATAGAAAAAGGAAATTGTTTGAATACAAAAACAAAACACAAAATAAAACAAAGATTATGGTTAGTTTGGGGTACCATAATGCTCTTGTCATTTGGGAACAAAGAGGCTTCAAACTTTATAGACTCTAAAAGATAAGCCTGTATCTTATCTTTTCTTTCCTTTTTTTCTTTTTTTCCTCTTTGTTTTCTCTCTCTCCCGCTTTCTCTCTCCCTGCTCCCGGCGCACGCGCGAGTGTGTGTGTGCGCGCGCGCATGTGTGAGTCTGTGTGTGTTTTCAAGGCATGAACCGTGTCCCTTTGTGATCAAGTATAGCACTCTACAACTTTGCACTTTGTGACCCTCAGATTTCAGATTTTTTGAATAAATGAAGCTTCAGGCTTGAGCCATTGGCTCCTGGTCCAAGCCAATTTTTTATGTGACCAGATAGAAATGGATAGAACCTGAAGAATCCAAATGGATGAGAGAAAAATATAAAGACTCAAAGAAGGAGCAGAGAAAGCTTACAAGAACCATGAATATTCCTTCTTGAGAGGAGATGACAAAGGAGAGTTATCTTCTGCACTCAGGCTGCCATCTTTTTGTTAAAAATGGGAAATTATTATTATTTTTAATGTTATTTATAGAGATTGACTACATAAGTCTCAAAATACTATGGCAAAGTTATACTTAGCTAAAGTCACAAACACATTTTAACCTTTACAATGATAATGTATCATTATCTTAATCTATAACGTATATGAACTCTATGAACTTTAAAAATAAAACTATTTCTTACAAATTGGGCGATATATACATTTCTTTCCTTTTACTTAGCATCAGATAAATAATGATGTCCCATTATTTATGACAACATTATTTATCCTTTAGTTTAGCTGAAAATGGATAGATCTGAGGTGGAAAACATAATCATCTGGACAAATAAACTTCATTTAGAAAGTCTACAATTCAAGGATGCATCCATTTACCTGTGCACCAAATATGTTTGGTATGCTACCAGTGAATAACTCAACTCTAGCAAACAGTAGGAAAGGGTAAGAGAAATTATGTTTTCAGAAGATAAACAACATATTTTAAATGCTCTGTGATAAAGTGTTTGAGTAATAGAGCATGTTAAATACGTGCATGAAAATGTAGAAAATCTTAACCTTGAGGCAATACAGAGGGTTTATGAAAGGTAATTATTTCCCCCAAATGAATGAAAACTGGCAAGGTGAATGAATCATGAATAAAAATAGAAGTAGCTGCTAAAAAAGAGAATATTTTGTGAAAATGTGCAATAAAAGTATATATGGAGTCATTTAGGAAATAAAAGATAGTAAATTTTAGTGAATAAGAGTTTATTTATAGAGTTAATTTGCAAAAGGCAGGAAATTAAGTTAGAGAAGTGTAAGCATAGTTAAGGTCTTCAGACTTCATTTTAAAAGGCAAGGAGATCTCTTGAAGATTTTTTTAAAAAGTAAAACGATATAATTTGCATTTTTAATGATTCTCTTTGTGTGTTATTTGGAAAATGGATTAGATAGAATTAAGACCCAGTTATAAAAAATTAATTAGGAAGAGACAGCAGAAATGCAAACAAGAACTAATGTTCACTTAAACTAGAAAGTGACCCTACAAACAGAAAACTGTGGAGATCCTGAAAACATAAATAAGAAAATTCAGAATTAAGAAGGAGTTAAACAAATTGAGAGGGAAGTTTAGTCTTCTTCTGGGGCAATTAATTGAATGATATTTCTACTCACTAAGATGAGAGTGCTATACCAATGTTCTTTAGAATGAAGAACATACATGTCATTAAATGAAGATGTCCACTAGATTAAAGGCTAGGCATATTTATAGGAATTCCATATAATAGTATGATACTATGATACTGATTTGAATCATAGATCTCTAGTACAGGAAAAAATAGTCTCAAAAACAACAAATAAAAAAAGTAAATAATAGATCAAAACTAAAGTTAAAGGAAGGCATTCAAGAGGGTTAGGATGTGGATAAGAAAAGTGTTTTAAAAATTAATGTAAGTACTTACAGACAATGGGAACAAAAGGTAAGTGTAAGAGCACTGTGGTAGATTTTAAAAACCCATGAATTCTTTCCTGACCCATCTAATTAGAGATGGAGTTGAATTATCGTTCTGTTTGAGGTGGCCTACATGACATTCTTGGAAAAGCTGTATTAAATGACATCCTACACTTCAAAGGTTGGCCATGAAGAGTTTGTCACCTCTGTCATAACTTCCAGAATTCCTAATCCACATGGTTAAAATGCCATATCTTACTAGAAAGATTCTGTGGAGAATTGCTGAGTTTACACTGAGAATAACTTACAATAATAACCTTGAATGTAACTGATTAAAATACTCATCAAGGGATAGTGAGGGGAAACTAAAGAGGAGGCAACAATGCTTGATAAGAAATGTACTCGTTGCCTTGCTCATGTAATTGTAACCCCTCTGTACAGTACTTTCACGATAAAAAAATGAAAACAAAAAGAAAGAAAAGAAAAAAAAGGAAAATATCCACACAAGAAAACAGAAAACTCTGTTAGAGTCATTGGTGACTTTAATGCATTTGCTTTTTTTAAGTTTGGTTCTAAATTATCTTTATGTAGTTGTACAAAGGAGTTGTCATTTAACAAAGCAATTTAAGAATAACAGATATCTTGAGGAATATCACCCCTTCCAACATTCTAACCCATCTCTCTCCTATCCATTCCTTTCCTTCCTCTTCTTAAATCAACAGGAAAACTCAGTTACATTTCCTTGGATAATCTAAAGCACATTTTAGGGTTAAGTGCTACTTCTTTTTCTGTTTCTGTTCACATCTTTCACCTTGTATATATTACAAGTGGCATTATTTTTGCCTTATTTGACTCCACATTGGAAAGAAGATGAAGTCAATGATACTGTCCCTTTATCTCCAATTATTTTGTTGTGCATCTATAATAATATGCAAAACTCATTCTTGACAGCTCAATCATAATATTAATTTACAAAATTTAGAATTTAAGATGCTAAAAAGGTCATATTCAAATCTTAAAATATTTTATTACTCCAAATTCTTTTACACCTGTCTTTTATGGACACAGTATATTAGGTTCTATGTCATTCATTTTTCATTCACCTACTAGGACAGCAAAATCTGACTTGTTCTCTTTATTTGTTCTTAGCTTGATTCTCTCATTCTTTAATCCTTGAATTGTTGGTCCCACAATCAGGCTTTTCTTATATAAGTTTTTAGCATTAATCATCCCATTTATATTCTGAACTTTTTACATCTTAAAATGCTCAAAAGTGCTAGATTTAATCTTTCAAAATGCAAATTTCTCTCAAATTCATTTACCCCAATGTTAATGTTGCTTCTGCAATCGAATAGATAAAAGATTTCTAATAGATGAAGTATGCAAATTAAACTTTTCTTCCTCAAACATTTTCAAAGAAATTCTGACAGATCATTTGATGGCAGCACAGGTTTTCTTTTATTGTTTTTTTTCTTTCAAGAATTGTCTTTTTTTTAACTTATTTTCACCTGTTTTCCTCCTTACTGAATTATAAACTATCAAGACCCCATTGCTTTTCTCTTTGCAATTACATATTTATGTAGGTGTATATATCATTATTTTGCTTTGTGTCATCTTTTGTTGTTGTTGTTATTGTTGTGGGGCTTGAACTTTGGGCCTGGACACTGTCCCTCAGCTCTTCAGATCAAGGATAGCACTCTACCACTTGAGCCACAGTACCATTTCCGGTTTTCTCAGTGATTGATTGGAGGTAAGAATCTCCTGGAATTTTCTGCCCAGGCTGGCTTTGAACCATGATCCTCAGATCTCAGCCTCCTGAGTAGCTAGGATTACAGGCGTGAGTCACCAGCGCCCGGCTTCTTGTGTCATTTTATCATGAAATAGATTACAGTAAAATTATAATATAGCCTTAAAGAAAGTCTTATGCAAAACAAAGAGAAAAAATAAGGGTGTATGTATTGGCCATCACTCTGTGAATATATGGTTAAACAATTAAGGTAACAGACACAGGTATAGGACCCAGTGTGCCCTGCTGTCCTCCTCAGTACTGTGTTTACAAATTTTCCAAATTTCTACACTGCATCACAAGCCGACAGAAGCCACTTAGTTGGAGACAGCTGAAAATATCTATGAAACCTTACAGCACTCGTCATGTTAGGACCTCACTGTAACCTCTAGATCTGCTTTACTCCTCAAATTAATCTGTTGGTAACTCCTCCTAATTGCTCAAACCTCCTGTAGAACTTTATTTCTTGACTTCCTGCAATAATTGCATAAGAATGAACCACTAAAATGAGTCTCTGCGCTGTGATTCATAGTCCTTCTGCTTCTCTAATTAACCCTGATTGATACACCTAACAACAACCGGAGTGCTGCTGCTTTCTCCTCTTGAATGAATTATATATTTTGCGGCATCCTCTACTCTGAGCTCTGCCAAATTGTTCCGTTTAACCTCGGTCAGGTTAGTAATTATTCCGCTTATAATTCTGGACTTGTTCCCATTTTGACTCAAATTCAAAGTGCTTGTCTTAAGAGGTTGACCCTTCCTAAGAGTGTTTCCTGTTAACTCTATGAACTTCACCCCTGAGGATGCAGTCCTTTGCCATCTCTTCCCCATCTTCACAGTCTACTTTAATGCTTATAAACATAAATGCCTTCCAAAATTTAAGGGAAACTTTTATAATAAGTTATTTGAAGAATTTGTCTTCTCTCAATAACTACTTGCCTAACATATTTAGTTTTCAAAATCATTGTTAATTTCTCAGCTACTGGAATTTTCCTCTTCCTGCTCCACATAGTTTTTAGTGTGCTTGGCTCCTTACCCTATGTCAGTTACTCGATTGCCATACATATATTCTATGACATTCTCTATACCAGATATATGTTTCATTGGAAATAATTGTTTTATTCAGTTATATTTTAACAATCCCTTTGAAATGTTTTAATGTACATCAGAAGTTTTATTCTCCAATTTAATCATACAAAACACAGTATCAGAGGAAAATTTCTTTTAAAGAAGAGCATTATAAGGGAACATTGGAGACATATGGGAAGGGAATTTGGGCATTTGTGATTTTATTTCTGTAAAGAATCAAAGCACAATCTGAGTATCAGCAAGTGTTTTTAGGTCTGTCATTGAAATGATGTCAGTCATAGCCCTCCCTGATGTTCTAAAATAGACAGGCAAACTTAAAATCCATGTTTATGACATGCTGAAGTCACTGGACTAGGAAAGTATAAGCTTTAAAGTCAATTTGCTATTGGCTGAGTGCACAGTACCTTGAAACTCTGGGGGCCGTGTTTGAAGAAGGCCTCACACTTCATGAATTATAAATCAAATTTTTACTTTCAGGTTGTCACAATGATAACTGTAAGAACAGGAAAGATCTCCTCCTGCAGAAGCAGGAATATGAGGGAAAATAAATGAAATAATAATTATTTATAGAAGCTGAAGGGCAAAGTAACTGTTCTGAAATATGCCCAAAGCATTCGGTTCTTCAAAGGCCTCCAAGGAAAAGTACTTCGGCAATGCCTAAGTCTTGTGCAGGACAGAAAATAGCCCACTTTTGATAACATCTCACCTTTCATTCCTATCCTACGGGCAACAGATACTAACGTCACAGAAGAGCTTATGCTGGACACCTGTGAAGAACATAGCCTTGCCGAAATAATGAGATTGAAACAGAGGAATGAAGAATATTTTCCTTTCCCTTCAGACATTTATCTTATAAGTCACACCAGCACAGGTGCCGTACACTAACAGGATTATAGCTGATAAAACTCCAACTATAATTCCACTACTTATTGAGCTTCTAGGGGCAAACAAAGGCAATAGGGCTGACAAAAGCAAGATGTTATGACAGGCCTGAATTCTAACATCAGCAGGTACACTCAACAGTAAATATATGTACATCTTCTCCTGCTAAACACAATCCATCCCACTAAAGGATTATTTACCACTTCTCCTCTTACCCTATTAAAATAGCCATCAATCAAGGAAACATTACCATACATGCTGAAAGAGCAAAATGGATTCTCAACAGACACAGCAAGCAAAATAACCAAGCATAGATTTGAATTTGATCTCGGAGTTATGAGACTACAAATTTAAAATAGTGATGGGGAATATTAGGGATACTGATGGGAAAAGAAGGCAATATACAAACGATGGGTAATACAAGCAGAGTTGGAAATTCTAAGAAAGGATCAAAGAAAACACTGGAAATCAAAACAACCATAACATTTAGAGAATGTCTTTGTTATGTACACCAGTACACCACATGGAGCAGAGGAAATCATCACTGACTTTAAAGATGTCTTAATATAAGCTTCCCATTATGTAGGGTGGCATGTCAAAAATCTTCTTGAGTTTGAAGATGTAGGAGACGTTGGATACAACAAGTTATTTTTTTCACTCGAGAAACAATAATGTAGCCTGTTACAGGCTATTGAACTTGAAGACATTTATTTCATTGAGAAGGCCTAGGAATTTTTATTGTTTTAACATCACAAACTTCTGAATTGCAAATACTTTATCAATAAATCAGCCAAGCACTATTATTTCTTGCTCATTTGATCTAATTGTCACAATTTCTTTAATCTAACAGACGAGTGCTGTTAGCATCATGTGAAGTGAAAACTCACTAAAGGCCATTGTCAACATATTTTATGGCATAGAGGAGACACCACACATCCTTCAGTAAAATAGTACAGGCAAATTGCTACCCTGCCCTGTTAACATAAAACTACTTCTGGTGGTGATTACTGAAAGTGATAGAGAAAAAAAGACATCCAATGCCAGAGGATATGAGAATTTACTGGTCAGTAAAATTCTATCTGGCACAATAACTTCAAATAATCACTCAGTGATTATTATGATAATTCAGATATTCTCTAAGATGCATCTCTCTCTGCTGATGTCAAATTGGGATGTGGTGGAATTATTAATTCTGTTCCTTTCAAATCCGTGATTGTGACATTAAATCACAATATTTTCAGAAGTGAGTACATCTTGTTATTACATTTTTTTTAAGGTAGATGTAGATCTACTGCCATCTTTTTGGTCTTTCTCCACTCCTGGCCCTCATTCATAGGTGAGGGAAACATGGCTGCCAGGAATGGTTGTATCTATATCAATTATGTATTCTGATTTGGGGAAATTACCACTGGATGGGTTGAAGAATAATCTGGTTACCACTTGAGATGAAACAGAGCTAAAATTGTTGACAAGAGAAGTATATTCTTACTCTAAGTATCTATTGTGAATATTAGTTTACAGTAGAGTTTGCATCTCTTAAGATTAGTGTCAGTTTGAGCCAGCATTTATTATTCCCAGAAATATTTGATAATTTTCTATTTATTTTAATAATTTGATATTTCCCTGCTAAGAAGTTGGACCTTTTTCAATTTTACTGGGAATGGTAAAAGCAATTAGCAATTTAAATGTGTGACAATGTATTAGCATCCTTCCTGACATGGCACTATAGCTCCATTCAAAGTATTCTGGGTCAAGAAAATATCTCTGGTATGGATATCAACTTAATACTATGATCTCTCATGGAAAGACTAAGCTATATTTCTTTCCCTTTAGTCTAGATGTCCTCTGCCTATATAGATCAAGTAAGAAAAAAAATAGATCAAGTAAGAGTTTCACATGCAAGGACACTGAGATCCCCTACCATAAGTCTATGTGAGTCAAATTATTCTTACTGCTATTTTACTTCGTTGTTCTTTTTTAAATTCATGTTGCCTACCATTTTTGTTTATGCCATTCACTTGACCCCAGTAAGCCTAAAATCTAATTATACCCCTGAACTTAGGTTTTGCAATGCAGTAACTTCACACACCAATACAACTCTTATCTATAGAATAGAATATTCATACAGTTCTTTGAGTACCTAAGACTAATCTTGATAATTTTACAGTTATATTGAACAGCATATACTACTTACCTTTCCAATGTATATTGTAAATGTCTGACCCATACTAACATTACAATTTCCTTCAGCTTTTGATCAAAGAAGAGTTCAACATTATAGTTCAGTCACACCATGTAACCTTTTGGTCAATACCTCCATTCTAGCCAGAGCAGGCCAGAGCCCTTTTTAACTCTCAAATGTCAACATCATAAGCAGAATTTCTTCTTTGTACATCCAAGACAATAAACTCAACTTAGATATCATTTATGTTCCTTCCAACTTTCTCATATACCATTTCTTTACCTGTATTCTTGTGTTAAATCACGTATTTCTTTGTAGTGTGATGTATCCTCGCATGGGTACATTTTGTACCACCTGTCTTCAGAAGTCCATTGTAAGTTGAATTGTAGCAAAAAATGGAGATGGATCCTCAGAAGACTCATCATATATTTCCTTCAATCAATGTAGGGCTAATGACTTCCAACATAATTATCTGAAAAAAATATGTAAACAGTGTCCACTGGAGGTAATGACCACTCTCCACTGTCAGAAAAGAAAAGAAAACACACTCACACACACACACACACACACACACACACACACATTTCATAGAGTCAATGTAACTAGCCAAACTTAATCAAACTATTTTCCCATGTTCCATTCCAACCTCCTAGTTTATAGTCATTCTTAGTGACCTCACTTTGAACAATATGCATCTTCAGAGGATGAAAATCTAGATCATATTTTAATTCAGCCAGTTTAGGATGAGATTATTTATTATTTATGGCCTTTTTAGCCCTGTGGCTGTAACATATAAGGATTTTCTCAGGACATAAGACTTTCAGGTGTATGAAGTGGTTTTACTGGTATTTTGTATCTCTGCATTCAACCTTTCTTTCTCCTCTATGTACACTGACAATGAGACCAGCCAGCCAATTTTGTTATAATCACTAATTTGCCAAAATATTTGCATGCAATATTAACAAAATTATTTGCCGTGGTGAATTAGATGTATTCAATGATACTTTTCAATGTTTTTATTATCAGATCACACCACTTGGTATCTTTGGAGATAAACCCATATTGCATTGAAATCAGACCGAATTGGATGACAAAAAAATCAAAACAGAAACTACTTATGTCTATATAGCTATGTAGGACCAAATTTCTCACACATTATAATGGATGATCTTAAGATAACCTATGCATGCATAAGTAAATACATTGGATGATACACAAATGCATAAGTGAAATATGGTAAATTCAGGGCTGGTATCAAAGACTGTAATTCCTTAGAAAGGTAAAAATCAAAGTTCAGCCAAATATAACACCAGGAAATGTGTGCTCTGGGGTGGTGTAGGGTTAAGGGAAAAGAAGTAAATGAATGAAGAGAAGAGGAGAAAATACAGTCAAGAATCCAATGTAACTATGCTGTGGCTCATGCCTGTAATCCTAGCTACTCAGGAGGCTGAGATCTGAGGATCACAGTTCAAAACCAGCGTGGACAAGAAAGCCCGTGAAACACTTTTCTCCAATAAGCAACCAGAAAATCAGAAGTGTCACTGTGGCTCAAGTGGTAATGTGCTAGCCTTGAACTGAAGAGCTGAGGGACACCACTGAGGCCCAGAGTTCAAGCTCCATGAAGAACCAAACACACACACACACACACACACACACACACACACACACAAAGAATCCAGTGTACATCCTACAAAATTACAGAGTGTGGGAAGGAGCAGGTTGAGAAGGATGAGTGAGAATGTTGAAAAGCATGACATTGATCAAGATACATTGTATTCATAAACTAATTTATTAAATGTCAACTCTTTTGTAGAACTTTTTAAAATATAATAATACATATTTTTGTGGATATATTTCATAGTCAACATATTATTTTGCTAAAAATTTCAAGTTGAAATACATCAGAAGGAAATGTATAAACTAAATTACTTAAGACTTAGTGGTATGTGTACAAGCAGCCATTTATTAACGGAAACTCAGAAGTAACAGAATCTTGCCCCATAAATCCTAATTTTTAGAAATAAATACTCATGGAAAAACCTCACTTTTACAATTGGTAGACAGTTAATAATAAGACTGAATAAAAATGTATTTGCTTTATTTCTAAACCATGTATGTTTTTCATGTTAGTCTACTTGGTGGAATAATTTGCCTTGTAAGTGTTTCTGCTCATACTGAAGATCAGTAGCTCTCAAAATGAAATGCCCTGGTTAAACTTTATGTATGCAAAAGTCAACACCTAGTGCTATGGCTGCTCTTGAAACTGATACATTGTCACTTTTCATTACTTTGCATTGACATCTGTGGTTATTTATTATTACAAGTTAATTTGGCTGACTTCCAGAACAAATAAACAACTGCAAAACTGTCTCAAAGCATTTATTGTGCTTGAATGATTGAAGAGCTTTTTTTCTTTTTAAAAAATGTGTATGGCTTTAATGTTTCAGAATAATTTTATCTAACAGCAGGAGGCAGTTAGACTTTCAAACAAACTATACTTTTACTGTAAATTATATGAAATCCACATGAAAAGGATATTTGATTTTAATTACAATAACATTAAATAGAAAATGACTGAAACTTCTTAAAGAAAATAATATGCCTAACATAAAACCAATTGTAACCATAACAGTAAAATATACATGGCAATATCAGAAAAAACTAAAATATTTAATAGAAAAAGTCAAGATTATGAATGTTTAGATATAAAGAAATCATATTTAAATGAACAGAAAATTAGAACTATTGAGTAATATTGAACAACAAAAAATTAAAGATGAGTTTCTTCATAAAATTTATAAATTCAATGTCATGAATAGTCATCCATTAGGTCTATCTATGAATATAGGAAGAGACTGTTTCCTTTTATAGCATATTAATATAGCATTTATCTCTATTCTAAAGGTAGCCCCTGAAGATATGTACCATAATGATACATTACAATTACTATTGTCTATTTACTTAAGGAAATTTTTAAGTCCCTTATATATATATATATATATATATCCATATATATTTAAATAAGTAGATTTTAAGTGAAAAAATATTATTTTCCACAGTTTAAACGAATCTCCCCTAGTTGGTCCATGATCTTAGGAGTAAAACCTATTTTTTTTTGAGAAATTGACTCATGGAGACTGTCTCCAAACCAAAAGTTTAGATTTAATACTACCATCAACTCTTCTCAAAATTTGTACATTATTGACTGATTTATAGGTTTTGTACTTGCTAGCTACCATAATCAATTGCAAGAGCTAATTCCGTAAACTCTGGGTTTTTCCTGTGGGTGTGTGTGAGTGTGTATCTGATATTGATACTTTCTCCAGAGAATACTAACACATCACAAACTATTGAATATCTAAGAAATTTAGTAACTAATGCTAGAAACTTTGATTTCTCCCCATTCAAAGATCTTTGAGGCTTGAACCATTTGTAGGTTAATTGTGCTCAGCAAAAGCCTTGGGATAAGTATAAGTATATATGCTTTGTGAAAGCTATATCAGGCTGGAAAGCCTGAATTTTCTAAACGGATTTAACTTCCAACATGATTTCATGAGAAATCAAAATATTCCTTTGCCCGCCAGTTCACACACAAAAAAATGTTTTGATGCTTATTTGCCTCCAAAAGTGTATTCTCCTTTGTCAAACAGAGTTCTACCATTTGGGGAATAATAAAGTAATAGACATGTGTGAATGGAGGATGGAATAATAAAAACACTTTTGAGCTAGCCACACCAGTAATGAAACTTTTTTTAATTAATTAATAACTACTTAATGATATTGAGGTTGAAATCAAGATCTCATACATTCAAAACTGCTTTCTACCACTTGAGCCATACATGCATTCCTGCCTTTTGCTGGTTATTTTGGAAACAGAGTCCAGAAAGCATTCTTTGTGTGCATCATCTCTAACATGCAATACTTGGTATACTGTCCATATATGTGTGTTCCAAATAATATATAAAATATAAATAACAGTGCTTGAGCATGTTTTTAATTTTTTTATTGTGAAAATACTGTACAGAAGGTTTACAGTTACATAAGCAAGGTAATGAGTACATTTCTTATCAAGCATTGTTGCCTCCTCTTTGTTTTTCCCCTGCCATTCCTGCCCTCCCACCTCCTTAACTATACTCCTCTCCCCCCGCCCCCACCCCTGTCTAAATTGTAAAGTTTGTTTTTCAACATAGCATCTTGTACAGCTCATTGTTGTAATGGGTCAATCTATATCACTATTTAAACATTTTGTTTTTTCCTTCTCCTCCCCAAATTATACCAACATCAAATACAATGAAAACAGGTGTAATACTGTGGGAGAGGGGCATACAAAGCAACAAAAAACTCACATGGTACCTTATAAATACGTTAGAAACAATAGCAAGAAAGAAAAAAATCACTTGTGTCCCTGTCTTGGGGTTCATTTCGCTTAACATCGTCTTATCTGACCTTTTCTGCTTGTCCCAGACATATACTAGTTATCGCAAATAAGGGAAACCACATATACATAAATATATGGAGTGTGTGTGTGTGTGTGTGTGTGTGTGTGTGTGTGTGAGTAGTAGTAGTAGTAGAGTCCTTTATATATTCCTCAACATCACCAAGGAGTGCTTCTGTTTTGGACAAATAGAATTACCTATGTTGCTCTGAATATGTTCTATGATGTGAAAAACATTTTAATCTATAAACTGAGTAAAGCTCATTGTTCTATCATATAGGCAATACTCCAGTGATTGGAAAAGATTGAATCTCACCTCACTGCTATAAACATGAAATCCCAGTTTCTTCTTATTCAAGTTGAACTCCCATATCTCCCATGTCCAGTTGAATTCTCTGGTGTTCTATTTTAAGACAAGGACCTCCATTTTAAAGACGTGGATCCTAAAAGATGCCATGGGATATGTGAGCAAAAACCAAGCTGAAATAGCAGACCCTGGCACCTAGATTTCATATATCTTTATTACTAATGAAAATAGCTTCTTTACACAGAATGTAAGAAGATCCTCTAGCCGAGAAGGCAGCAATGCCTCCAGAAGTGACCACTTTGCCCTATTATGATGGTATTAATGCCACATTTTTAAAAGAAAAAGAAAAAAAAACCCTTAGTGGAAGTTGCTGTACAAAATTCTAATTCTCTACAGTACCCTCTCCAAAATTTTCTTTGCATTTTGACCTATAACCAGCTTCCCATACCAAAGGAACCCTAAAGAAAAGGAGGAATGTGTGATCAATGACAAGATGAATTATTACTCCACAGTATTTTTTGAGCTTTTTGTATATACAAGCAAAAATCCGGAGAATGTGTTTTAAAAATGGAAACTAAATGACATAGTATAGGGATAGAAAAAGCACAAAATACCTTGAAATAGGTATTTTGTTAGTTATAGTACACCTTGGAATGAAAAATCTAGAAGCAAAAGTACAAGGGAAACTACTACATTTTTACTTTATCTGTGTAAGTAGAAAACTTGGACCAAGTGAACAAAATACTTCAATTAATCATAAAAACAAAGTTACAGTTCCTCAGTCAATCTCCCCCCTTGATCCAGTTTATAGACCTAGTACTACTGGTGCCCATTCTCCTAGTAAAAGGACAAAAGTGCCTTGCTAAAAATATGTGCTTTTACCTTGAGTCCTAGCCTTCCCAAGGAGATATGTGAATTTTTACTGAGTAACTGTGCAAGAGAAAAAAGAAATAATCAAGGAACTGCGGATACTGTCTCCTATTGTCTGACTTTATTTCCAGAAGAAGCAATATTGCTGATCAGCCCTCTGATCAGAGCAGGCTGACACACCAGCAGCTGGAGATCAAGTGATCAGTAGAGATGTAGTTCCAACCCAATCCTATCATAATTTCCTCAATTCTGAAATAAATACTAGGAACAACTATGTTCTCTGATTTATAAAACAAAATTTATCATTGAGAGAGTGAAGGCCTCTCTATAGAAGGATTTGGAAAATACTAACCCAAGAGTCATCTGACTTCTTGGAGAGACCTCAGAGATTGGTAGCACAGTGATGAAGGAGCTGGGCATTGTGAGGGTGGTAATTCCCCTTATGCTCCATTCAGTGCATATTTGGCATGTGCAGAAGGCAGGTGGAACCTGATAAATGATAGAGGATTCTGGTAAATTTAACAATGTAGAGATTCTAGTTGGAGTTTTGCCAGATGTAGCTTCACAGCTGCAGCAAATTAACACCTTTGGGTATTGGCTATGTAGACAGCAATCTGTCCATTACTTTCACTCAGAACCATTCTAATATCTATGTTATGTTGGAGCTATTTCTCTGTAAAACATTCACTAATAAATGTAGTGTTATTTAACATTATCGACTGAGTAACTTCAACTCTTTGTCTGTTGTACATCATACTGAAATAATTGAAGATAAAACACACCTTTCAGAAAATAGGAATCTTTTCAAAACTAGACCAAGTAATTGGGGAAAACGGCAAAACTGAGGGATAGAATTCAAATGTTGGTAGTACTAGAACAAAGCAGACTTAAAGACACTGCTCTTATCTGAAAAAGAACTTACAACTAGAAAGTTTATACCCAAACTTCTGTAAACAGAAACTGAATTGACATCAGTGATACATGATTTGTGAGTTAAATCTTACATTAGAAGAAATTACACAGGAAGACAAGCAGAGCCAGATGGAGAGCATAAACAGAAACTTAAAATACTCAAAAGGGAGCCTCTGAAGTTATAAATATCATTAACTTAAATGGAGACCCATGATGACAGAAAGCAACATTTTCAGAGATGTTAGCTGAAATGTTTCTAATGAAAACTGTGCATCGACAGGTTCTTCAAGTAACATATCTGCCTTTTTTGTGAAATAAAACAACAAATTTAAAGAAAAAAAGACAAATTTAAAAGCATCTAGGGATAAAACTACAAGAAAATAATTATAAGGCCAATGACTTATCAGTAGAGAAATGAAAACCAGAGAGGACAGGAATTATTGTCACATGAAAAGAGAAATAAAATATCAGGTTGTAATTGAAATTTAAGTTAAAACATATTTATCAAAGAGTAAGAGCAAGATTAAAATATTTTGAGAGTACAGAGAAAAAGAGATAGAAGGGAAGGGAGTTGGACACCAAAAGAATCTATTATAAGAGAAACCTTTAGAATTTATGCTAACTTTACTTACAGCAGACCAAATGGAAGGCATGAGATGCTAGAAAGAATTATTTGTAGAACAGTGCTGTCAAATAGGCACACGTAGGCAGTCTAACTATTGAAATTAATAACCTGAAGAGATCAATATAATTTGTGAGTGAAAAAGTGACCACTCATTCTGAAAGAAAAATCATCACAACTAATCATAAACTATAAACCTCAAAGCCAAAGTTTGGCATGGTTACTTTGCATTTTGAAACCATTTTAATTCTATTGTAGGCAAAATCAAGCAATGTGGAAGTATTAAAAATTCTAGGAAAACTATCAAAATTTTAAAAACAAGACGTAAAAAAGGGAAAACCAAAAATTACTATTTTAATTTATGCAAAAAATGTGACAGAAAAATCTTAGCAAATTAGTGAAATTCTGTATAAAAATAATGTGATAAAAGTAAAACCAAAATATTAGTAAATACAATAGCTATGAATGGAATACTTGTAAAAATCCCCATTAAATAGTAAAATGATTGCTTTAAAAATTATGAAAATCAGTTGTATATCCCAACAGTGGAATATATTCTATAAAATAATTTAATCAGTATTTTCTTTCTTTTTGATGTACATAAGAAGGCATTCACTGTAAGGAAAGTCTCACTACATTCCTGTGACCTGCATCCTAGTTCTTTAAGAAATTTTCCTGCTTCAGCCACCCAAGTGTCTAATAACTATAAGCATACACCATTACACCCAGCTTAACTAATCAGTTTTTGGATTTGTTTATGTAGTTAAAGTTGAACTATTTACAGAATCTTGACAAAAGAGTAATCTGACTATCATATGCCTAGAAAAAATAAGTACTCCATTTTATTCAATAAATTAATATACACTTGGGGTTGGGAAGGTGGCTCAGTGGTAGAGTGCTTGCCTTGCATGCATGAGGCCCTGGGTTCGATTCCTCAGCAACACATAAGCAGAAAGTGGCGCTGTGGCTCAAGTGGTAGAGTGCCAGCCTTGAGCTGAAGAGCTGAGAGACAGCGTCCAAGCTCAGAGTTCAGGCCCCATGACCCACAAAAAATAAAATAATAATAATATACTCTTCATTTTAGATGCTATGAACAAGTTAATCTATTATCTGTAAACTAAGTTGTAAATTTGATTAATTAATGAATTTCATAATATTAGGATTTGAATTTAGGAGCTCATGCTGGCTAGATAAGTACACTGATACTTAAACAGGCCCCTAGCTCTTTTGTTTGCCTTGATTATATTTCATACAGGGATTCACTTTTGCCTAGGATGCCTTGGAAGTGTAATTCTCCTCCTGTTACCTAGAATTACAGGCATAAATCAGGACCTCTGGATTTTTCCTTGACATAGATACTTGCTAACATTTTTTTCCCTGGGTTGACTTTGAAGCACAATTCAATCATTGCTCCTAAAGTAGTTGGGTTTACAGACATGAGCAGTCTGGTTTGAAAATGTAAGTAAAATATGAAATACGTATGAAAGAAAAATAATATTACATAGGGGCTGGGAAGGTGGCTCAGTGGTAGAGTGCTTGCCTTGAATACATGAGGCCCTGGGTTCGATTCCTCAGCATCACATAAGCAAAAAGAAAAAGAGATGGAAGTGCAATGACTCAAGTGGTAGAGCGCTAGCCTTGAGATGAGGAGAGTTCAGGCCCCTCGACTGGACCACCCCCCCAAAAAAAGAAAAAAGTATTATATATATATATATATATATATATATATATATGTAGTTTGAATTTCTTTTACAAAATATTCTTTGTTTAGAAAAACAAAAGTGGCATACTTTTCTTTTTTATTTATTTTTACTTTTAATTAATTTTTTTACTGTGAACATACCATACAAAAGGGTTACCATTACATGAGCAAGAAGCATTATTACCTCCTTCTTTGTTTCCCCTTACCACCCCAGCCCTCCCCCCCCCCCCCCCTCTCGCTCCCCCTCCCCCTCCCAAAGTTGTAAAGTTCATTTTTCTTTTTTTTGAATTTATTGTGAAAATACCGTACAGAGGAGTTACAATAACATGGGCAAGGTAATGAGTGCATTTCTTATCAAGCATTGTTGCCTCTTCCTTTGTTTCCCCTTCCCATCCCTTCCTATGTCCCCCCGCCCCCCACACTCCCTTGCCCTTACCCTGCCAAACTTGTAAAGTTCATTTTTTTTTTTTTTTGGCTCCGGTCATGGGGCCTGAACTCTGGGCCTGGGCGCTGTCCCTTCTGGGCCTGGGCGCTGTCCCTCAGATCTTCAGCTCAAGGCTAGCACTCTACCACTTGAGCCATAGCGCCACTTCCGGCTTTTTTCTTTTTGCTTATGTGGTGCTGAGGAATCAACCCCAGGGCCTCGAGTATGCAAGGCAAGCGCTCTACCACTGAGACACCTTCAAAGCCTGTAAAGTTCATTTTCAACATAACATCTCATACATCTCATTGTAGCAATGGGTCCACCTGTATCCCTATTTAAACAATTTGTTTTTCCCTTCCCCTCCACAAATTATACCAACATCAAATACAGTGAAAACAGGGGTTATACCATGGGGAAGGGACATACAAAGCAACAAAGTAATCATCTTATAAATATGTTAGAAACAACAACAAGAAAGAAAAACCATGAGTCCTTATCTTGGGGTTCATTTCACCTAACATCAACTTATCTGACCCTTTCTGCTTGTCTCAAACATATATTATTTATTGCAAATAAGGGAAAGCATGGGAACCTGGTTTACCTCACTTAATATAATTTTTTCCATGTCTTTCCATTTCCTAACAAATGGGGGCATTTACCTGAATGATCACAAACAAGACCATACTAAAGCTACCAGGACAACTATGTTTGTTGCAGCATTGTTTGCCATAGCTAACAGATGGAACCAACCCAGATGCCCCTGAGTAGATGAATAGATCAAGAAAATGTGGTATATATACACAATAGAATTCTATGCCTCCATAAGAAAGAATGTCATTGGCATACTTTCCTTGATGATTACTTTACATAGGCAAGGTAACAATGGATTATAATTACAGTGCAAGGACAAGTATCCAGACTGGAGAAGTTGCTAGTTTTCACAGAATGATAAAAAAATACACTTAGGGCTGTATTCCAAGTTTAAAAAAAAACTTTTTCAAGCAAAAGGAACATTTTGTTTCCTGTTTTTAATATGATTTTTTGTAAGCTAATGTTCTTCTAAATCAGTGTCCAATAACAAATTATCAGTCCTTGTTAGTGAGTTCTACCTAAACTGTAAAAACAGGTTTGCTTATTCTGTTGCTGTCCTTTGTCCCTCTGCTTTGTCACTCTGACAAAACCTTGTACAATCACAAGATGCCCCAAATGACTTTGTGAAAAACACTAAACAAAAACATTGATATTCAGTGATTACTTTCTCCTAAGAAAACACATTAATCATACCTTTCATGGGATGTACTGGTTTAAATACTTGGCAAAAAGACTGCTGATTTGGCAAGTTTTCTTTTGACTAAAAGACATTTGTTTCTAGAGCAAGAGCTTAAGGGCACTCTGGAAGTTTATATGCCTATCTATATGCTCCCTGGGAACTAACAAACACAATGCACAGGGAAAATGTAATTATCCTAGGAAAGAAGAAAGGATGTCATCCTCAGGAGAAACAGCTAGAATGCCCAATACTACCTTCAAGAACAGAGGGGATATGTGGAAAAGAACTTATAAAAGACCTATGAATACTTCCAAACTAGAAATAAGAAACAAAGTGCAGACATATAAAGGAAAGATGTTGCATAATAACATTGTCCCTCTTTACTCTCTTTGAGTACTGTGATTATTAATTTTGTATATCTGAATTAATGTATAGTCTATATATTCAGTGGGGGTACCATGTAATGTCATGAGGTATGTAGATATTATGTAATGTTCAAATAATTAAAAAAAATCTTCTCTTAATTTGTTTTTGTCAGTCCCAGGCTTGAACTCAGTGCCTGGCCACTGTCCCTGAGCTTTTGGGCTCAAGATTAGTGCTCAACTGCTTTGAACCTCAGATCCACCTCTGGCTTTTTGGTGGTTAATTGAAAAGAAGAATCATGGCCTTTCTTGTACAAGCTAGCTTCAAACTTCAGATAGTAGTACCCTTATGAGTAGTGGGGACTATGGGCATGAGCCATAGATGCCTAGCCCTTTGTCATTTTTTATGAGAAAATTTTGTAAGTTTATCAGAGGACACTGGCTATCAAGTGGCCACCAAAGATGCAGGAGGGTTTTACCAGAGGGTCACTTAACTTGTGGTTCCAGTCTTATTTGGTCAAGTGTGTTTCTATAGGTTAAATAAAATTTTTCCAATACATAATTTCCATGAGAGAAAAATAGACCATGGCTATAGGAAGAGCTGTGTAAGCAAAGGAGGCAGAGCACAAACATATTATGGTAGACACAGATGGTAATGACAATAATTTAAAATTCTGAACTCACTTATATTTTTTCTGTCAATCTGCATTGTTGAAGCAAAGCCATAAATCAAGGTGTTTGCAGGCTGAGTGGTGCCTCTGATTTTTAATCCCAGGTTGGGGGGTGGAGGGGCTGAGGCAGGAAAATTGTTAACTCAGGGTCACTCTGAGCTGCACAGTGAGTTCCCAGACAGCATGGGCTATGTAACAAAACGCTCTTACAAAACTGTAAAGATAAAAGGAAGTGGTGGGGTTGCTCCCTGAGGGCTATGAGGAATCTGTCCCATGCGTGTCCCCTTGGGCTGCACATTTATTTTATGCCATCTTTAAGCTTCGATTGCATCATTGCCATTTGATCTACTGCACGATGCTTAGCCTGTGATTACCCAAGTCCAGATAATGAGAATAAACACTCACACACACATGCATATACACACACACACACACACAAACACTACTAGAAGTGGGTTTGTCATTTATATATAGGCAGTAAGGGATCACAGAAAGTTAAGGTTCATATTCTGAACACCAGGAAATTCTGAGACTCAGGAAATCTGAAACCTCATAGATTCTTGTCTGCAAGTGTGCAGCTCTCAAACATGAGAAAGAGAGAGGGGTGGGGAGTGGGGGAGATGGGTTGGGATGGGAAGGGGGAACAAAGGAGGAGGCAACAATGCTTGATAAGAAATGTACTCATTATCTTGACCATGTAACTGTAATCCTTCTGTACAGTATTTTCACAATAAAATAAAAACAACATGAGAAAGACCACAGAAATAGTCTGCACCCCAGTTTTCGTCTTTTGTGATTACAACAGTCATAGTAAATTTCCATCGTCCTCATACTATGATATCCTCCTAGACCATGATTCCATTTTTACTTAAGGTCACATTCTGCGGTATTAGGGGTGACTACATCAACATAGACCTTTGGAAGGGACACAATTTCACCCGTGACAACTCCAAGATTCCAACATTTAAATACTGTTGCACATCTCTTGCCAGTTATTCATTGAAACACTCCAACTACAAAGAAACTGGAGATGTGATTGGAGTCTTAAATCACTCAAACTTAAGAAAGGGTTATCTTGGGTAATCCTAACCCTGGAAGGAGACACATGAAAACTCCTGAAGTCTTTGTCAGGACAACATTCTGATAATGCAGACTCTTCTTTGGTGCAGTGTTCACATTGCTCCAAATTTTCTTCTTATATTCCTTGCATCTTCTGCAGCATGCAGTTTTCCACAGGCTCTTACTTTGTTCAGCAATAGATGAATCCCCAAAGTGAGTCATATTAATGGTTTTTAACACCTCCTGTCATTTCTCTTTTGTCATATACTCACTGAACTTGGACAGATGCTCCAGGTGTGCTTTGATGTGCCAGGCCTGTCATTTTCTTTGCACACTCTCTAACTTCAATACCTTAAAAGCTTATCAATATTTTCCAATTGAATTGCTATCATCTTTTCTATGGTGGCTTTTTTGCTTTTACTCACAGAAATAAGCCTACACTTTGCCTGTGTTCTCGCTGAAGTTAGGCACACCACTCTCATCCTAATCATAACTTTTTAAATTATTGAGATATCTTAGTAATTCAATACTAACAGCTATCTCTTTACTATCAGCAAATAAGCATTATTAAAATGAAGATATAATCTTAGATCTTCATATATACATTTAGTAGACAGACAAGAATAGTCATGTTGAACCCCAAACTCTTTAGAGTTGCAAAAATTAAATAATATTCTGGGTTAATTCGACATTTTTTCTTGAGAACTGTCCAAGTCTGATGATAAAATTCATGCAAGTTCCATGAATCTATTGTAGTATAAAAAGAAACAGTAAACCAAAGGAGGAGGCTGCAATGCTTGGTAAGAAATGTACGCATTATCCTGCCCATGTAATTGTAACCCCTCTGTACAGTATGTTCACAAATAAAAAATAAAAAAAGAAACAGTAAAAAATGTTCTTATACATTGGAAAATAAATAAAATTTGTTCTTGGAAACAAGATGTTTTGAAGTTTGCAGCAATTGTTACCTAACTTCATCTTGATTTCTTTCATTGTCATCTTTCATTTGCCTCTGATCTTCAGTATATGTTCATCTTTTATATTTTTTAAATAAAATGCTCATCAAAACAATCAAAATGTTGAGTTCACTCTTATTTTCTTTCTTTTTCTCTTTCTTCCTTCTCCTCTTCCTCTGCATCCTCCTCCTCTTCACCTTCTTTCTCTTCCTGCTTTTCTACCTCTTCCTATTCTTCTGTTCTTCTTCCACTTTTCCCCTCCTCCCCCTCCTCCTCCTCCTCCTCCCCCCCCCTCTTGGGGATTGAACTCAGAAGCCAGATGCTGTCCCTATTCTTATTTGCTCAATTCTAGTACTCTACCACTTCAGCTGCAATTCCACTTCTGTGTTTTTGGTAATTAACTGGAGGTGAGGGTCTCACAGACTTTCCTGCCTCAGCCAACTTTAAACCACAGTCCTCAGATCTCAGCCTCTTGAGTAGCTCTGATTTGAGGCCAGAGCTGCCTGCACCCACCTCTATTAGCTTTTTGTGAAATAATTGTATATTGAATATTGTGTTTATCAATGTGTTGCATTTTGTTTTAGAAATCCTGTCTACAATGAAATTTGTAATATGTCTATTAAAATTATTTTTTACAATGAGAAATTCATATTTTCTGTCCTGTTTCATCAGTATTCTGGGGACAATACACTTAGATTATTCAAATAAACAGGCTAACCTCTTCGATTCTTCCACTCATTTATGTTTATGATCTATGTGATAACTGTAAGCATTTTCTTGTTCTCATCTCATCCTGAAACAAGATGTCTTTGCCTTGCTCAAATCCGGTTACCTGTTCCCTGACTGTTGTTCATGATGCTGGTCAGCTGGCTAGTGCTGAATCACAGGAGTTTCCATTTGGGTCACACAGCCTGGGGTTGTGTGCTTCTGCCAGCCATGCCTTTGGATCATGCCCTGCTGTTACCCAGCCTTTGCCTGCACTAAGTCCTGGAAAGCTCCAATGAAGCAAAACAGTACTGACAATCTGGTCTCATCCCAATCTTTTGGGTAAGAAGCCTGACCTGACATTTGGTCTCTGTTTGGGCTGATGAAGTTTCAACCCTCCTGAATCCTACTTCACAAAAACCTGTTTGAAACATTATTTCCTTTACTTATAATTTCAAGTTCACATGAGATAAAACATATTTCTACATTTAAGGTATTTTATTTTGAATAATTCTAAACTTACAGAATAACTGTGCCCACTCAATAGCATTTACCAACTTTTGATGTTTTGAAACATATAATATTTTCTAAGCATTTGTGCATAGTTTTATAACTATATCATAAATCTATATTTAAGAGAAAGTTTTTTGATATATAGCTATAGATAAACCTCAAATTGGGGAAAGGAGACTAAATAGCTAAATATATTCTACATAGAGAAGAATTTATACTGAGTTACTTTGATAACACTACTTACATAAGCAGAAACGCAAACTTATTGAATTTGCTATTCACATTTGAAGTAATTTTTGTTTTCAAAAACAGGTAATTAATAAAATACACAATCTAAAATGCAGACACCTTTAAATTTGTATGCTGAAATCTAAGAGTTTTTAATTAAAATTTTAGTTTTTAATTCAAAATTCAATAGTACCTAGTATTATAGCAACTTACAGAAGCCATAAACTGTGCAACTTTGACAACTATAGTCTAATATGCTATGAGCTTTTAAAAGCATTATTTTAGATAAAAAGTAGAAAAACTAAGCAAAATAAAAAATGACTAGGATTAAATATAAGAAAAATAATTCATTGATGTGTAATCTCTTTATACAAATCCGTAAAATTATAATAAACACAAAAGGAAAAAGAAAAACCACAAATGGCCAATGATCTTGTATACTGTATTTTTAAAATTCAATAATACAGTCAAGGAAGGTCTGTTACTGAAACTGTAGTGAATGTCCCCTCACTTACCTTATATTTTGACCAAAAATAAGTTTCATGAATATATTTTGTTGTTAGAACTCTTGTATTTAAGTCCTGCCACACAGTCAGTAAAAGGACAACAAATCTAACTTCTAAGAGGATTTGGCAAATCTGACAAAATTAAATGACCTAACAATTTTATGACTAAAGAACCACTTTAATAATAGTTCAGTTCACAAGTTTAATTATTATGTCTTTGTTTGAAATAGCAAAACCATGACACAATCTTATTCTACATCCTTAAAAAGGAGGTTGAATAAAAGTGAAGAAAATAATGCAATAAAACCATAAGGAAATAAAAGAAAATTATCCCAGGACTAATTTCTTTCTTGCTTGCTTTTTCTTTCTTTCTTTCTTTCTTTCCTTTCTTTCTTTCTTTCTTTCTTTCTTTCTTTCTTTCTTTCTTTCTTTCTTTCTTTCTTCCTTCCTTCCTTCCTTCCTTCCTTTCTCTCTTTTTTTTTTTTGTCAGTGGTGGGGCCTGAACTCTGGGCCTGGGCCCTGTCCCTCAGCTCTTCAGTTCAAGGCTAGCTCTCTACCACTTGAGCCACAGCACCACTTCCAGCTTTTTACACTTATGTGGTGCTGAGGAATCGAACCCAGGGCCTCATACGTGCAAGGCAAACACTCTACCACTGAGCCACCTTCCCAGCCCCCAGAACTAATTTCTTATGTTGTCCAATATATATTAAACAAAAGACAGAAGAAAAGTCCATCATTTGAGTAAGAATGAAAAAATACATAGGAAATTTCCATATCTCTAAAAGTATATATAATTATAATCACAGAAATTACTGGAGCATACATAGAAAACAATGTGAAAATGAAATTTAAAGAGTATAAAGAGGGTGTCCAAAAGGGGACAAGCTTGGATACAAAATTCTTGATTATATTTTACTTTATAAAATAGTATATTCTATGTGACACATATATTATGTGGCCAGACATTAAATTATATTAAATATTTGAACAGAAATCTACTCATGCACGTATGAAATAATTGGAAATAGATGAACTTATATAAATCATACAAAAATTACTTTAAAATATATTTTTATAAATCACTATACACCACTCTACATGTAGATTCTGAGCAGAATTTTTAATTTTCAAAACATTGATAATAATGTTATTGAAATTACTGTCTTGAAAATATTTTATGAGTTAGCAAAGCAAATGGTCTTTTATGTAGAATAAGCAAATTTTGTCTGCATAAAAATAAATACAAATTTAAATGATTTCATGAATGAAAAAATTTCCTGTAAAATTTTTGAATAAATTAATAACTTATTTTTCAGGTATATTCTAGATTTCTTCAATGAAAGGATGTAAAACAATGGACATATAAAGATAATAAAATAATCAAGGATTTAGATTATTTTCTCTAAATATCATATCCTGCCCAAGTGAAGCAGAGGAAAAATAGCTCCTCATGTGATTAACGTAGGATAATGATAAATCATATCAGGGCATTACTATGATAAACAATGAAGAACCAATTCCTGTTAGTGAGATGATGGGGTTTGAGAAGAATGTCAAAGAAACAAGGAACCATTCATATTTATCACAGTATTTTGCAGAAATCTAAGGAGTGGAATTAGCCTAAGTTCCCTACATAGATGAGGGGATACACTGAAGTATATATGCACAATGGTTTATTGCGCAACTGAAAGAAGAATCAAACCATTTTTCATGAGAAAAAATATTTGGAACTGTAGATTACCATCACATTAGGCAAACTAAGCCAGGCAGAGAAAGACAAGAACCATATTTTCTCCTCAGTATGGTACCTAGAAGAAATGATGGCATTAAAGAGGAACTAGCAGTGAAGAGGCCAAAAGTGAGGGTAATTAAAAAATGAATATACTTTCCTGTTTGATCGTGGTATATGATTTTTTGGATGAATTGTTGAAGCCGATTGGCCAAAATTTTGTTGAGAAGTTTTGCATCAATGTTCAACAAAGATATGGGTCTATAGTTCTCTTTCTTTGATGAATCCCTGCCTGGTTTTGGGATGAGGGTTATTAAAGCTTCATAGAATGAATTTGGTAGTGAACTTTCTCTTTCAATTTCATTGAAGAGTTGAAGGAGTATTGGTGTGAGTTCTGCTTTGAAGGCCTTGTAGAATTCCGCTGTAAAACTATCTGGGTCCTGGGCTTTTCTGTTTATATTTCAGTGCTTGGTATGGGCCCATTAAGATGGTTTAACTCATCTTGGTTTAGTTTTGGCATGTCGATATCTGCTAGGAAAAGGTGCATTTCTGCCAAGTTCTCAAACTTATTAGCATAAAGTTTTGAGAAGTATTCAGTTATAATGTTCTGAATCTTAGTGGTTTCTGTGGTGATGTTTCCATTCTCTGAGTTTATTTATTTGGGCGTGTTCTCTTCTTTTTCTTATAAGATTTGCTAAGGGTCTGTCTATTTTGTTAATTTTTTCAAAGAACCACTTTTTGTATTGTTGATTCTTTCTATGGTTTTTCTGGGATTCTAGTTCATTTAATTCTGATTTAATTTTAATTATTTCTTTCCATCTACAGGATTGGGGTTTATCTTGCTGCTCTTTTTCAAGGAAGCTCAGCTGTCTCATTAAATTGTTGGTTTCAGCTCTCTACAATTTGTTGATGTAGGAACTCAGAGCTATAAACTTGCCTCTGAGTACTGCCTTTGCTTTATCCCAGAGGAACTGGCAATTTGTGTGTTTATTTTTGTTGAATATCATGAACACTTGAAGTTCGTTTCTAATCTCTTCCATGACCCACTGGTGGTTCAATAGTGTGTTGTTCAGCTTCCGTGTGTTACAGGACTTTCTTTGGTGGTTTTTGGTGTTGAGTTCTAATTTTATTCCCTTGTGGTCTGAGAGAATGCAAGGTATGACTTCAATGTTTCTGAATTTGGACAAGTTTGCTTTGTGACCTAAAATGTGTTCTATTTTGGAAAATGTTCCATATGCTGCTGAGAAGAACTTGTATTCTGATGCTGCTGGGTGAAATATTTGGTAGATGTCTATTAAATCTAGTTGATCTATGCAGCTGTTTAGGTCTGAGGTTTTTCTGTTGAGTTTTTTCTGAGTTGATCTATCTAGTGGGGAAAGTGGTGTGTTAAAGTCCCCAACAATTAATGTCTTTGGATCTATGTGAGATTTGAGGAAATGTAGTGTTTCTTGGATAAATTTGGGTGCTTCCTTGTTTGGCAAATAGATATTTAGAATTCTAATATCTTCCTGAAGGAGAGATCCCTTAGTATGTAGCGATCTTCTTTATCTCTTCTATTTTAATTTGAAGTCTATTTTATCTGATATTAGTATTGCAACTCCCACCTGTTTATGGGGGCCATTTGCTTGGGAGATTTTGTTCCAGCCTTTCACATTCAAAATGTGTTTGTTTTTATGGGCAAGATGTGACTCCTGCAGGCAGCAGATAGAAGGGTCTTGTTTTTTAATCCAACTAGACAGTCTATGTAGCTTAATTGGAGAGTTAAGTCCGTTAATGTTAAGAGATAGGACTGAGAGGTATTTGGGAGTCCCTGCCATTTTATCCACTTTCTTGGGGGCTGTGGCAACTGAGTTTTTCTTATGGTTCTTGGATTCTCAGTTTGGGTACAGTTTCTTGGCCTTTATTGTGGTCTTGTGAGTTTTCTAAGTGTAGGATATCTTTAAGTAACTTTGTAGGGCTGGTTTGGTGCAGATATATTGTTTCAATTTTTCTTTGCTATGGAAGGTTTTTTTTGACTTTTGGTTATGAAGGAGAGTTTAGCTGGGTATAGTATTCTTGGTTGAAATCATTTCACTAGGGGTACAGGTGGACCTATTGCAACAATGAGATGTACAAGTTGTTATGTCAAAAAACTAACTTAACAGCTTTGGTGGGGGGCGGGGGGGAGGACCAGGTGGGGGGAGTGGAGGAGTATGGGCAGGGGAAACAATGAGTAGGCAACAATGCTTTTTAAGAAATGTACTCATTATCTTGCCCATGTAATTGTGACTCCTCTGTATGATATTCTCACAATAAAAAATAAAGAAAGAAAAGAAAAGAAATACAAAAAAAGAAGAAAAATGAATATACTACAAATAACCTATAGATATATTTAAAAATGTCAAAAGGGTCAACCTGTATCCTTTTTTAAGCATTTTTTGTTGATTCAGGACACCGGAATCAAATACAGTGAAAACAGGGGTTATACCATGGGGGAAGAACATACAAAAGAAACAAAAAAAAATCACACAGTACATTATAAGTACCTTAAAAACAACAGCAAGAAAGATAAAACCTCTGAGTCACTACGTTGAACACGAACTTTACAATTTCGAGGGGGTGGGAGGAGTCGGGAGGTGAGGAGGGAGGGGATGGTACAGAAAAACAAAGGAGGAGGAGAAAAATTTTTAAATGTAAAAAGGAAAACTATTATCTTGTACAATTAATACACACAGTCACACAAAACATTATGAAGCAGAATGAAAAAAACTTTCTTTTTGAAAATTGTCTTCTTTAGAAACATAGTAATTTTAGTTGATCTAAAAATACTCTACAGTAAAAATTAATAACATGAGCAGAATGGGAAAAAATATGAGCCAAGATGACTGTTACACTACTGTTATCAAATTCACAATTACTAATACTATTATTATTATCATTTGACAATAAAACTAGAAAAATATATACTGCTCAACCAAGTTTATGTAGAAAATTAGTTTAACTGAGGACATCAGTTGACAAAGGAATAATGTTAGGTAGATCAATTGCTAGATAGATATTCTATGTTCTATACAGGGTTTCTTTGTAAATGAAAATTGAGGAAATTTATCTTGATTAATCATTCTCCAATCTATTTTGAATCTGAAAGAGACTAAATTTATTAGGAAATCTTTAAAATTATTTAATGGACAATATACACCATATATAGTCTCTCTATAGATAGTATGTGTGTATATATAATGTATATATATATATATATATATATATATGTAGTGTAGCTATATATTCAGCCAATATCACAAACTTTAGCTACTTTTAAGTCTGAATCACAAATTTTGATATTCAACCAACAGTTCTTTTGACTTACTGAACTTTTAGACTTGGAATAATTTCAACATGTCATAAAGCTTATGGGGAAATATCTAAGTAGAATATTTTCAATCGTATGTACACATGGAATACATAAATGGAATTTGATCATAAAAATATGATTAAATGGGGTAGCCAAAAATTCAAATTTGTTAAGTTTTGTTGCAATTTCTTCTTTTCCAATATTAGAATTTGATTCTTAGATAAGCACTCTACTCATTGAACCACTACCCCAACAATTATTGTTGCACTTTCTCATCCTGTGTTATAAGGAGACTTCCAAGCTGAGGAATAGCACTTTCTTTCAAGGAAGCAAAATAACAATGAATAGAAAATGTTATACTACATGGAACAGAGGAATGGGATGAAAACCAGTTAGTGTGTGAAAGCTGCATACTGGAGTTTCCTGTTAATCAGGTTAAGAATTTTATATCACATTTCTTGAGTGTTGAAAATTCTGTAAATATATTTTTATAATCTACTGTCATTTAACATGCATTTCTATATGTGTTAAAATATGTGCTAAATATATGTTAAATATCTTCTTCAGAAAGTGTGCAAAATTGATTAAGTTGAATTTGACATGTATAAATGACAGTATCTGGACCTTTATATTTATTTATTTATCTGTATTGAATTTTACTTCGAGATACATGTAACAGAATTGCTTATAACAGGCCAGACAATGCTAAAATTTATAGGTGGAAAGTCCAGATGCTCTAGATAGATCAAAAATACTCAATGCAACAGAAGGCTACTGTGATATATACATTCATAACATATATTAGTCATAGATAAGAATATGTGATAGATATATAAGACATTGACATGTTTTTTTTAAATCAATAATATTATGGGAGCTGGTGGCTCACACTTGTAATCCTAGCTACTCAGGAGGCTGAGATCTGTGGTTCAAAGTAAGTCCAAGTAAGAAAGTCTGTGAGACTTCTTATCTCCAACTGAATTATAGAAAAAGCCAGAAGTGGCTCTGAGGCTCAAGTGCTGGAGCACTAACCTTAAGGAAATGTTGCCCATGTCAGGGACAATGTCTAGACCTTGAATGCAAGTCCCACAAATAACAAAATGTGAAACAATCAAAAATAGTATAAATAATTTAATAGTTTAATTAATCAAGTTAATTAATCAAAAATAGTAGGAAAGTAGAATACCTAAAATGAGAAACATTTTTCAACACAGAAACAGACATTACAATTTCAATTGGTGGAAAAATGGAAGTAAAATGAATTGTAATACTTTGTCAACATTGAATTTTAAATATTTAATGACACTAATACTAATCCTAAACAAATAAATATTTGAAGTGAGGTATTTTCATTCTGTAAAAGATGAAACTATTTGAAAATTAAGATGCTGATTAACTCCCTTATCGAAGATTAGATGGCTATAGGTCTGTAGGTTCATAGCCATCTAATCTTCAATAAGGGAGCTAAAACAATAGAATGGAAGAAAGACAGCCTCTTCAGTAAATGGTGCTGGCAAAATTGGTTAACTACATGTAGAAAACTAAAGCTAG
>NW_012267281.1:14311648-14325826 GCF_000151885.1 Dipodomys ordii | reverse complement strand
GTAAACAAAGGAGGAGGCTACAATGCTTGATAAGAAATGTACTCATTATCTTGCCCATGTAATTGTAACCCCTCTGTACAGTATTTTCACAATAAAATATATATATAAAAAAAGAAACTGAAGGAAAGAAGAAAAATAAATGCATTTCTATGTGCACTCAACAACTATCCCTAAAATCAAAACAGGCAATATTTGAGACCTACCAGGGATGTGGAAGACTTTCATCAGAATGGAATATCTAATTTAATGGGATGTAGAATTCCACTGTGATTTACGTCAAAAAAAAAAAAAAAACTACCTGTGAAAACCAGAAGTCTGAGGGACTTGATAACAACCAATAATATACAGTCGACACATATCAGTAGAATAGTTTTACATTAAAATAATCAGATTTGAATAAAATATTGTGATACCTATACCCAAAATGTTTGGGTGGCATATTAAAAACTGATCTTTTTATGCAATGAAATCCAAATTCTGTTTATGAGGAGTCTTGATTCACCATGATTAAAATTGATTTGCTCTCAAACAATGTCTGTGCTTGAGTTAGAATATACGGAGACAAAGAAGCAACTGCAGTGCATTCTGACTAAGAGGACTTTTTAACAAGATCATAATAATCAAATCGTATACTCATAACTCCCTCAAATTGCCTGGTTACTATGCCACTTTCAAAACATGGAGTTAAAAATGGGGTGTAAAAAGGAACACAGGCATGGAACTAATAACAAATTTCCATGAAAACATGGCCCCATGTTGTATGTATGAACTGAATGGAACACAGGTAAATTTGAAAGAAGAAATAATTAGAGAGACTAAGTGATCCTATTTACTGTTTATTTTCTTAGGTTACAAATGCTAGTTAAACCCAAACCCACTAGAAAGCTTTTAAAAAGAAGGGATAGTGAATAAAGGGTTAAAAAAGAGTTTTATAGAAAGGATGAATTTGGCCAAAAAACATTATATGTGTGTATGTAAAGATAACAATAAAACTCCTTGAATATATAATTGATTAGCATAATTATTGAATACCATAAATAAACTTCCTATAAAAGTGGATGACAAGAATGCAAGAAATTCTGTTTCTTGAGTTACAAACATTCTGTTCTCAAATTCTCCTTATTCAGATCCAGCTACCTCAGGAATCTGGGGTACGGTATTTTCCTCTAAGGTAGGTTTAATGATTACCTCCAATTTGTACATTCTTTAATGAGAAAAATAAAACCAACTTTCGTAAGCAAATTTTTGTTTTATAATGAAATGAGCAGTAGAAGAGGCAACAGGCATAGACGAGTCAACAGGAAGAGACAAATTGGGGTGGGGATTGTGGATATGCAGCATGCTGTGGATACATTTCCTGTACTTCATGGAATTATTATCTAGTATTCTTTTCCTGTAAAAAGACCACACATCCCCTGTTTATCAAACTTAAATGATCATTTTATAGTTGAATTGATTTAGCCTTAGAAAACATAATTCACTTCCTAAAGATTATTAACAAATTATGGTTCCTTTGTTCCTGGTCTAGGGTTTCCCTGGCTTGTAATTCTATTGCAAGTTGAAAAACAAAATAAGTAAAATTTCATTTTTCACATTTTCTTATTCACAGTATATATATATCCTTGTTGTTAGGCACTAGTGACACATTATTTTTTGTAGTGATGGAGAAGAAAACAGATTTGGCCTTGTGATTCATCACACAGTGTATGAAAATTAAAATATTCTATCATATTTGCATTAGTAACTGTTTTGCTATTACCATAAAATCAGGAAAAATATATCTGAAGCATTTTAACACTATTGAAATGTCAAAAATCATCACAATAGAAAAGATAATTTTGTATTCTTGCAGTGTAGTACTAACAGACTATCTGTTTAGAATTACAAGGCACAGAGAACATATAAGCATAACTATCAAATTGCTCAGTTTCTATAAATCTATTGCATTATTGCAAGCATCAAATCAGCGTGTTTCTTCTTTCTCATCTACTTAATTTATGGTAATCTGTACTGCCAGCAGGCTCTCTGAATACCTTTGCATATTAAATGTCTTTAGATAATACAAGAAAACATTTTTTATCTTGAAAGTAAGGGAATTCATATTTTGCTTTAGTAAATAAAAAATACTTTCTGGTAAATACACATTAAAGTATTTCTGAAAAGAGGAGAACATCTTTCAGGAAAAACAAGTCTTCAGCATACATGATAACATAGAAAAAATCTGGCAAAAATAATCTTGTAATGCTTTATTATCCAAGATAAGTAGTTCATATGGAAGGATTGTATCATTTCCTCATTTCATGTGCGTGCGTATGTTTTGTTTGCACTTATTTCAGACGTTATGGAATCTCCATTATCTACGGCTGTCTTGAAAAATAAAGCCAAAGAGTAGAAGGGATGGACTCCTAGCATCATGGAATTGTAATGGAGTATAAAATTTCATTGGATTGGTATTGTAATGATACAGAGGATACTTCACCATTTAGGCTTATCCAGATTGCTTTTTATGCTAACAAGACTTGAATATAGTTTTGGCCAGCCAAATCTTAAATTCACAGTATCACAATATCTAGTATAAATATTGATTATAGAAAACAAGAACAATATGCAAGAATCTTCTGGATAATTTAAAAATAGTGCTTCCAGGCGAAGAGTTGCTATGGTTATATGAGAGAATTATATGTAGGGAGAAATATAAATAGATTGGATGGATAAACGGATAGACAGAGACATAAAGAAAGAAATTGGAAGCCCGGCACCAGTGGCTCATGCCTGTAATCCTAGCTACTCAGTAGGTTGAGATCTGAGGATCGCAGTACAAAGCCAACCCGGGCACAAAAGTCCATGAGACTCATATCTCCAACAAGACACTCAGAAAAACCGGAAGTGGTGCTGTGGCTCAAGTGATAGAGCGCTAGACCTGCGCTGAAGAGCTGAAGGACAGTGCCCACACCCTGAGTTCAAGTCCCATGACCAACAAAAAAAGAAGAAAAAGAAAGAAAGACAGACAGAAAGAAAGAAATTGGAGATGGTAAAGATAAAACTGGTCAAGCATTCTAAAAGATCAATCTGATTTAAAATTGCTTTTTTTTTTTTTTTCCTGATCTTGGGGCTTAAACTCAGGGCCTGGATACTGTCCCTGAGCCTCTCTGTGCTCAAGGCTAGCGCTTTACCACTTGATCCATAGTGCCATTTATGGCTTTTTGTTTATTTATTTTTTGAGTAGTTTATTGGAGATAAGAGTCTCATGGGAATGTTTCTGCCTCAGGATGGCTTTGAACTGCGATCCTCAGATCTCCACCTCCTGAATAGCTAGAATTACAGTCATGAGCCACTGGTGCCTAGCTAAAAATAACTTTTAAATAAATATATTATTAACAACTTCTGAGATTGTTACCTAGTCACCAAAAAAACCCACGACATGTATAGATTCTTTTCAAGTGAAACATTAACTAATAGCATCTTCATATAAGAAGCATTTTGAGAAAAAAAAGGAAGATATGCCTCACCTACAGTAACAATGTAGATAAATATACAAACAGAAAAAAAATATTGTATTAGGAAGATGATCCTGATACACTATTTTTTCAATGATAAAAATAAATAAATTCTACACATAAGTTAGTGTTTAGGTAGAATTTTCATTTTATTATCCTCCTAATGAATATTGTCACATAGGAAATAATTTATCACTAAGAAGAAAATTATGATGATAAATTTAATAAATAATCCTGAATTTAAAATAATATTATAAATTTAAAAAGCTAAAGTGTATAGAAATATTTCAGTGGAAATTATTTCTTTTTTATATTCAATAAAAATATTAAATCATAGTCAATGTAGCAATTTTATATTTAGTTTGATCTATTAATTGCAAAGTAAAATTTACATTTTTGAAACAAACTTATAGAAATAGTTTCTTCTATGCTATTTTGCTTGATTATATTATTTGAATTTAGTATTTTGATAAATTTTATTTATATTGCATTTAACTGAAAACCATCTAAGTTGGATATGAGGGGAAATCTGAGGTAAATTGATTCTACTTTAAATCCAAGAATGATGCTTGTGAAGGTTTACTAAGATTCAATCATATCTGCTTGTCAATGGGATTTGAATTCTTTCCCTCAGTACAACAGGAAGAGTCAAGAATGTTTCCACAATCAAGACAGATCAACAATGTTTTAGGTATTGGAGAGGTTACCTACCTATTTTTCTTCATTTTCTTTGAGGATAAAAAAGGAAACATGGCCCCCCAAAACACAATATATCTTCCACTCAAACTAAGGAAGAAGCTAAAAAATAGGCTGTACTTTTCACTCACATCACTTCTCAAAGTTCTGGAGAAGGGATTACATGAAACATGAGATAAGAAAATGGAACCGGAATTAGTTGAGGTTTTCTAAAATGAGAAACCAAGCAAGGTATGTTGATGTCGTGTAATTCTACCTGCTCAGGAGGAGTTCAAGATCAGGAATATCAACCATTTGCAGGAAGCCTGGTCAAAAAAATAGTACCTAAAAAAGTAAAAGTTAGGCCTCATTTTGACAGAAGATAAGCATGATGTCAATTGTTTGTCATAGGAGGCACAGGGAGATGTGATCCCTGCCAATCTGGGTAGAAAGTAAGACATTATCACAAAAACAACCAAAGCAAAAAGGCCTGGAGGCATAACTCAAGTGGTAAAACAAGTCAGAGGCCCTGAGTGTGAAACTTTAATGACACAAGAATTTTAAAAAATAGCCAATTTATCTTTAAAATTATGGCGCAAGAGATCATCTACATAGGAAAAGAGGAATCATAGTCAAAAATGTGGGGATAATAAAAAAATGTTTTTATATTTAACCTAAAATTTAGAATGTTTAATAAATTGCTATCAAATTGTGATAAAAATTCAGTGAAAGATTTTCTGTTCTACCTCTATAGTAATTTGAAGTGATTTATGTACTTCATTGAATCAAAATTTTACAACCAGTATATTTCACTATAAGTCATTTGTAACGGCTTCTCTGAGGTATTTTGTTTAGTACAAGAAATTCTCAATCAGATGTTGGAAAACTCAATCACATGTTGAGCTATTGTTCAGGCACTGAAGAATTGTGAAATCTTTGAAATAATAAAATCTCCCATATATTCCTTTTTGCAGCTAAGTATAAGATATTTAGTGTAAGGAATTTTCATTGTTAAACCATTCGAAAATATTTTGCTCATCTAATGATTTCCTAATTATGTTGAAGAAATAATGGAACACTAATTACAAAACAAATTTCCATTCATTTTACTTAAGTATTGTTGTTTCTTTATAAATGATTAAATATCATTGTCTAGAAAGTTATATAAATTCAATTTAATTCCAAAATATTTGGGTCCAATCATATATGAACTCTGCCTGTAATAATAGAAAGAAAACAAATGTAAAACATACTTGTTCCTCCCCCAAAGAAGGTCTTATATTAGCATATCGTAGTAATTCAAGTAGGGTAATTTCATTCTATAACAATTATATAAGCTTTATCAACACTTGAAACTGCTTAAAAATCTGAAAGGGAAGGAATGACTCAAATGAAAGCACACTAGCTGTGAGTAAAATGTCAATAATGTGAGTCCTTGTGTTTAAACACTTGCATGTGTGTGTGCATGCACACAAGCACACACACAATCAAGTGCACATGTGCACAAATCAAGAATAGTGGACAATCAGAGTCAATTTATTTTGGCATTAGACTAACAATTTAGTTAATATAATTTCCTCAAATCTATTATTTAAACACTCTAGATTTAGTTGATATTTTTGTTCTTAAAAACTTGTAGAGCCTGGTGCCGGCAGCTAACTCCTGTAATCCTAGGTACACAGGAGGCTGAGATCTGAGGATCTCGGTTCAAAGCCAGCCCAGGTAGAAAAGTCCATGAAACTATTATCTCTAATAAACCACCAGAAAACTGGAAGTGGCACTGTAGCTCAAGTGGTAGAACGCTAGCCTTGAGCTGAAGAGCTGAGGGACAGCTCTCAGGCCCAGAGTTCAAACCCCACGACTGACCAAAAAAACAAAAACAAAAAATCTTGTAGATAGGGCTTGGAAGGTGGCTCAGTGGTAGAGTGCTTGCCTTGCATGCATGAATCCCTGGGTTTGATTCTTCAGCACCATAAAAGAAGAAAAAGCTGGAAGTGGTGCTATGGCTTAAGTAGTAGAGTGTTAGCCTTGAGTTGAAGAGGTGAGGAACAGCGCCCAGGCCCAGAATTCAGGCCCCATGACAGACAAAGAAAAACAAACAAACTTGTAAATATACATGCATAATTAAAACAAAATTCTACTTTGATTTCATGTTACTCACACAAGAGCCATATTTATGTATATTGAAAAATCAGGAAAAAATATGTGTGAGGAATAGGTACATTTTGAAATAATCTAAGTAGTGTTGTTTTTCAAAATAAATAAAATATTCCACATTTTCAGATAATTATGTCTTAAAATATCATTGATATAAAATTCCTCCAGGGAATGTATTTATTATTTTAGAAGTACAAAACAGAAAGGAAAAAATATGCCTTTCTAAAACCTACCTTTTATTGGAATCATTTTGACAGATTTAGACTACCTACAGATTCAATTCACCAGAAAGGCAGTAATACAATTTTTTGTGAACTAAAATGTAAGCAAATAATTGCATCATGCCCTGGATGAATTACAGAAAAATATAATCGTATTTAATTTATTACATTAAATAATGCAAAATGTTTTATATTCAATAAAATGAAAATTTATTCCAAGTTGCTAATATAAAGAATACGCATATTTTGTTGATAACGTAATTGTATTTTACCTCATTTTAAACATTAATAAATTATATATGTGTGTAAATCATCAAGAATCTTTTAGAAAAATAACATTTCTGTTGGTACTTCATAACTTTAAACAGTAAGTAGAAAACTCAAACATGCATAACTTTATTTAAGGTGAAAATATTTATTTTAGAAAATTCTCAAGGCAATGGTTTGTTGAAAATGAGTCATCTGACTTAAAATTGAAAATCTAACAATAACTATTCATCTACTTTTATTTAAAGTGTTCTATATACTTTCCAAATGCAAATAAGCATGGAAATAAAAGTAATCCCTCCACGAATGGTAGATTACCTATGATGATATTTATGTAAGTTCAACATATCATATTGAGCAAGACATATTTTATAGTCTATTATAAAGTTAAACTGTTTCATCTTGTTGAATTATATGTAAGCTTGAAAGACCAAATGGAAATGAATTGGTTCTAGAAAATAATTCAGTATATATTCATGTTAACACAGATACAGATACAGATTGTCCCTGAGCTTCTCTGTGCTCAAGACTAACACTCTACCACTTAGCCATTTCTGTCTTTTTCTGTTTATGTAGTACTGAGGAATCAAACCCAGGGCTTCATGCTAGAGTGCTAGGCAAGCACTCTACAACTAAGCTACATTTGTAGCTCAATATAAAAATATTTTGTACAATTAAGTTCTCTTTGAAAACACATGTATATTTCCTTTGTAGGAATCCAAGCAGCACTAAGTATTTTGCCATGTGGAATCATATTATTATTTAATATTTTCTAATGAAAGGCACTAGGACATTTCAGAAAAATAGCTAACTTTAGGATTGAGGCAGAAAATATAAGAAAAGCCTTGAAAATATTTTAGTGCCAGAATGCAGAGATAATAAATGTTACTCATATATAAAATTTTACAATAATATTATTACATTTACAACGTACCTTGTTTATGCAAATGGGTATCAATTAATACCTGCTGTGGAAGGTATGTGATTACTAAAATAATTTTTAATCTGGTAAATCAGATCTAAAAGTAAAAGGAGGAGGAGATATAAAGTTAAAGAAGAGAGGAACCTAACTTTCAAAGACCTTATGATTAAACAATGCACATACACACTGAATCCAATTATCTCAAGAAAGCATAAATCTGAGATTGGTACTTGCCCACCTTCTTCATTCGGTTATTCCTCTTGTAATGGTGTGGAAATACATATCCTTGATTTGTTTTCCTAGAAGCAAAGACAAATAAAATACTTTTGTTCAATGGCTTTAAATGGGTGCCCTAAAAAGAAAGGCAAATAAATGAACAAGCATAGAACTGGGGAAACAAGTAGCAACAACAACAGCAACTAACAAAATCACCTTGTAGAAATTATAGGATGAAATTTATGCCATAGATAATACTTCTCTGAAGAAACCTGTGTCCTTATGTTATTTAATCCCTGGCAAAGGGGACTATTCTCCAAAAAGACAGTGGGAGTTTAACTGTGGGGGGTCATGACTTATCCAAGGTTGAAAAATGGGGATCTGAAACTGAAAGTTTCTAACAATCTATGTTTTCAGCAAGTACAGATGGGTGGTATCACCAAAGCAGAACTTGCTTGTTATCAGCTTCCACTTCTCCATCTTGAAGGTTAATATACGACCAACCAAGCTGTGATTCAACATTTACTGTACTTGAAAACATCAGATGCTATATATTATGTTTCTAAAAACTTATTTTAAAATGGATCATCCAAAGTTGGAAATGTTTTTCGACATTAGTAGATAAGAATGATTAGTAAATAAGAATGTGAAATATTACATTTCTTTTTTATATGTTGTTTATTGTAGAAATACTATACAGAGGGATTAGTTACATGAGTAAGGTAATGAGTACATTTCCCATGGAGAATTGTTACTTCCTCCTTTGTTTTTCCCCTACCATTCCTCCACTCCCAACCTCTCCAACTCCTCCCTTCTTGCCCCCAAGTAAAGTTTATTTTCAACATAGTGTCTTGAACATCTCATTGTTACAATGGATCAACCTGTATCCTTATTTCAGCATTTTGTTATTTTCCTTCCCCTCTCCAAATTAGAAAACTGTATATACAAGATGCAGGGCACCGAAGCTGAAATATTACATTTCTAGGTAGTGATTTTCAATGGAAGAAATTGTCTGGATGAACAATACAATGGTGAAATTTTGGATTTATGAACAAGTTCCTGCAGAATAGTACTTTAGAGCTTAGTCTCTTGAAGCAAGTAAACAAATGACCATACATTTTAAGCTTCCAGTATTTAATAACAAGATAAGATTAAATAACAGCATACGATTAAGCAATGTTTTGTGAGTATTCTCAAAATTAATTGACATGCAAAGTATATACAAGGATAAGTATAGTAAATATTATTTTTTGAGTATAAGCTACAATTTTTTGATTGTATTAATGATGATTTTACTGAAAACCATTATTATGAGAAAATTTAAGATGTCATTATATCGTGTTAATATTTAGTGATTTTAGTATAGACAAAGACCTTAATGTGATACATTCTCTGTGTTTTATAAAGACTTTCGTATTCATGGCACATAACACAATATATCACGAATGATGTTGCTTTTCCTGAAGCTACTGGTATCATTTATCTCTATGCATACTCTCATTGCTGAGCCTAGAATTTATCTTCACAGAACTCAGTAAAGCACATTAAGGTCATAATGGTATTGGTCCCCAAAGGGAAGTTTCATGTTTTAATATAATGTTGTTGTATCAATTTGGGTAATATGTCTAAGGAATGATGGAAAACATGGGAAAAAATATACCTGTAATAATAAGGACCTAACTCCTGCAGCATTTTTTAATTAATTCAATTTCTTTAATCAACGATCCTATAAGATTGTATGGTATAGCCCTGTTTCATTCTGCTAGAGGATTAACAACCAACATCGGATTGTTCCTGACATGGCTTTTTTAATGCTGTAAACTAAAAAAAGAGTTTCAATAAATAAAATGCGCCATCCAAAACTATGAGCTGATTACCACAATGAATTTTCTTTTAAAATCTTTGTTAAAAATTAGAAAATTTCATATCAATTACAGACTTGTCTTCTATTTCATTTTACCTTTTATATATAGTATCAAACATTTGTTTCTTTTCTACATCTTTCTTATTAATCAACAAAGTTTTATAGCTTGGCAAATATAATGCATAGATTAGTAATGATTATCAAGTATTCTATTTCATTAAGAGTTCATAATAATAGGTTTTTCTTTGTTGCTGTTGTTTTTAATGTACTATGCAATTTTCTGTTTATTTTGTGTGTTCTTCCCTCTATGGTATATCCCCTGTTGTCACTGTATTTGATTTTGGTACCCTGGTATTGCATATATGTTTATTTGAATTAGGGAAGGGAAGGGGAACAACAGAACATTAACACAAAGGACAAGGGGAAACCAATGCAACAGCTATATACAAGACAATACGTTGGAAATGATCGGTACAATTTTGGAGTGGAAGTGTTGAGAGGGAGGCAAATTAGAGGAAAATCGAGGGAAAGGGTAACAAGTTTGCCAAGAAATGTTATAATTACTTATGTAATTATAATCCCTCTGTAATCACCTTGACAATAAAAGGAAAAAAAAGAGTTCATAACAAAAAACAGAATAATATGTATATATACTTAATCACATTTGGATTGTTTAAAACACTGTATTATGTGAATGGATGTGTGTAAAACAGTTTAAAAATTAATTGTCAAAGCGACTTCCCTTCTAATTACTGCTGAACTGCCAAGAACATAAAAGAGAATTTGACATAGAAATTGTTCATTGAGTAAGTGGTGGCTACTGATTCACATCTTAACTCAATGCAATATAAGTAAAGGAAGTAAGTTAGGATTACAGACATAAGCCATCGGGTGCCCAGCAATAAATAGTCTTGAGTATACTATTTTAACTTAAAGAATGTGCCATCTCATAAATACTAGCAATGGAAACATGTTACTCAATAAAATTTAAATCTTACCAATATAATAAAAAAATTGAAAAATATAAAAAGGCCCTTTCTTTTTCACTAATCTACCCTATACTACAGTCACAATCCACATTCTGTGGTCGACTGTCATATTCTCTCACACACTAATCTTTCTTTTTCAAATCCGAATTAAATTTCATGTTTCACGACAAAATTCTTTTTGTAATGTTTTTTATTGTGAAAATACTGTACAGAGGGGTTACAGTTACATGAACAAGGTAATGAGTACATTTCTTATCTAGCATTGTTGCCTCCTTTGTTTTTCCCCTGCCATCCCTTTCTTCCCACCTCCTCAACTACAGACCACCCCCAACCCCTTCCTCTGCCAAAATTGTAAAGTTCATTTTTCAGCATAGCATCTTGTACATCTCATTGTTGCAATGGGTCAACCTGTATCCCTATTTAAACAACAAAGTTCTCTTTTGATCATTTGTTCATCTCAGTGACAAATACCTACTGAAAATTTATTACTTGTTATTTAGCTAAACTCTGGAGCAGAGACAATACAGTGATAAATATTTCAGCAAAACAAAGAACATGATTCTATCATCTAGTACTATACACAAAGTAAAAACTAAGGCATATTACTTAGTCTGCTAGCTGATGACTTTGATTGCATCATGCCAAGTACTCAAGAATTAATGTTGTAAATAGATAAGTCAGGACCAATGGTTTTATTTACATCCTTACTGATTCTATTTCCAAAGCAATATTAAACAATTCTCATGCAAAATTATGATCAATACTAAAGTACTTCCCTCTGCCAGATAATGAGCATAAACCTACCACATTAACTACGAGAACTGACTCAATTTAATTCAACATTCTAAGTTTAAATCAAAGATTAAATGATGTTTTTCAACACCAAATTTTCCCATTGCACAAAACTAAAATTTTGGAATCTGACCAGTTTTGGTTTATCTGTGCTTTAAATTTGACCTCTCCAATATCAAGACTCATATTTTTTTTCCCTTTTAAAACACAAGTTCCAATAATTTTTCTTTCCCCAGCCTAACTTTACACAATATTTCTCCAATTTATTGTGAATATATATGCATGCATATGATGTATATGTTTATACACACATATCAAGCTGAAGTTGCTATTATAAGAACATAAACAAAAGCTACAAATAATGGGTTAAAGAATTAAGTGATAAATAAGCAATGCAGCAATAGATTCCAATGGTGACTGGAAGATTAGGCATAGATTTCTGATGCTGGCATGTTATGAGGTATGGTTAAATCACCCATGATTAAGGCTGTTAATATCTTTCAGACACTGTTGGGATTCTTTGGAATATATTCCAGTACTTAGAATAAAATAAATGTATTCTTTCTAGAATAAAGAACCTCAGGTACACTAAAGAGAGAGACCTTATCAAAACTTACCTCACCCCAGTTAGACTGGCCATTATAAAGAAAACTAATAGTAACAGATGTTGGTGGGAAAATGGCCAAAAAGGAATGCTATTACACTGCTGAGGGAATATGAACTTGTTCAACCATTCTGGAAAGCAGGATGGAGGTTCCTCAAAAGATAAAATAGAGCTCCTCTAAGACCCAGCAATCCCATATGAGGGCATTTAGTCAAGTGATAACAAACAAGGCCACACTAAACCTACCAGCACAACCATGTTCTTTGCAGTTGTTAGTTACCATAACTGAAATATGAAATCAACACAAATGTGCCTCAATAGATGGATGAATAGATCAAGAAAATGTGGTATATGTACACAATGGACTTCTACGCCTCCATCAGAAAGAAAGATATTGCCCCATTTGTAAGGAAATGGAAAGACTTGGAAAAACTTATATTAAGTGAAGTAAGCGAGACCCAAAGAAACACAGGCTGCATGGTGTTCCTCATTTGTCGTAGCTAGAGTATGTCTAGGATATACTTAGCAGAGGATCACAATGGCTCAATAGCTATTTGAATATAATTATATAAAATGATGCTAATTGAAATGAACTCCAAAAAATAGAAAGCAGAGATTTTTTTAGTGTGTGTGTGTGTGTGTGTGTGTGTTATATTTGAAGTTATTTTTTCTTTTCTTTTCTTTTTTCCCCTTTAGTTTACTGCCTGTTGACACTGTTTCAAATTTTATTACCCATTCTCTTGTAGGTAAGTTTATCTGATTTGGGGAAGTAAAAGGGAATCACATAAATGGTGAGACAAAGGGTGAAATGATGCAGCAGTCATACTCATTAGCCACTATGTTGGAAATGAGTACAACTGTACTCATTACTTACATAACTGTAACCCCTCATCACCTTTACAATAAAATTTAAAATAATGTTAATAATAACATTTGACCTACCTGACATGCAAGAACAATTAAATATATATTTCTTAATAAACTTAAGGTGATTTTATTATTTTTAAATGATAAATTTAACATAAAATTAACAAACAAATACAGGTGTTAGGGCAAATAAAATATAATTATTCTTAGTTTCCTTGATTTGCTTTTAACAAAAGAGAATACTTTGGAAAAACTGAACATGTAATTAGTATTTTTATTGTCATTTGTCTATTTTCCCAAATCCTTTAAATGAATTACCCTGAGATGTTCACTAAATAAACTTGCAAATTCATATTTTTTTTGTTTTACTGACAAGGCTTGTTGGGATGAAGATTATTATCTAATTTTATTTCAAAATAGTTTGGATTTCTAAGCTAATATGGAAGAAAAAACCATATGTTAAGTAAAGTAAGTCACGGCCAGAGACACAAAGGTTTTCTGTTTTCTCTCGTATGTGGAATAAATAAATATGTAAGTATATAATTCAGATGGTATGTAAATACCCACACACATATAGTGAAATGTGGTAGATTCTAGGGGAACTTATGTTTATTCCTTAGAAAGGCTTAAACTGAGTTTAAGAAAATGAACACCAGTACTTGTATTGGGTGGAGTGGTGTCATAAACAACTAAAGAGAAGAAAGGTGGAGAATGTAGTCTAAATTCAATAGATATCCTACAAAATGAAGAAAATAAGGAAGGTCGTAAGTAGGGAAAAGATAATTGAGAATGTTGAAAGGGAGGACACTGATAAATAAGTGGACTAAAGACTCACAGAGAAACTTCTCTAAAGAGGAAAGAAGGATGGCCAATAGACACATGAAGAAATGCTCAACCTCCCTAGTCATAAAAGAAATACAAATCAAAACAACATTGAGATAACACCTCACCCCAGTTAGAATGGTTATAATCAACAACTCTAATAAAAACGGATGCTGGAGGGGATGTGGCCAGAAGGGAACCCTACTGCATTGTTGGTGGGAGTGTAAACTTGTTCAACCACTTTGGAAAGTAGTATGGAGGTTCCTCAAAAGACTCCACATAGAG
>NW_012267281.1:14285696-14311598 GCF_000151885.1 Dipodomys ordii | reverse complement strand
CAGAAGGGAACCTTACTGCATTGTTGATGGGAGTGTAAACTTGTTCAACCACTTTGGAAAGTAGTATGGAGGTTCCTCAAAAGACTCCACATAGAGCTCCCCTATGACCCAGCAATCACACTTTTGGGCATTTACTCAAATGATCACAAACAAGACCATACTGAATCTACCAGCACAACTATGTTTATTGCAGCATTATTTACTATAGCTAAGATATGGAACCAACCCAGATGCCCCTCAGTAGATGAATGGATCAAGAAAATGTGCTATACACACACACACACACACACACACACACACACACAATGGAATTCTATGCCTCCATCAGAAAGAATGACATTGCCCCATTTGGTAGGAAACGGAAAGGCTTGGAAAAAATCATATTAAGTGAAGTAAGCCAGGCCCAAAGAAACATAGGTCCGATGGTTTCCCTTATAGGCAATAACTAGTATATGTCTGAGACAAGCAGAAATGGTCAGATAAATTGATGTTAGGTGAAATGAACTCCAAGATAAAGACTTAATGTTTTTTTTCTTTCTTGCTATTATTTCTAACTTATAAGATGATTTCTTTGTTGCTTTGTATGTCCCTCCTCCACGATGTAATCCCTGTTTTCACTGTATTTGAAGTTGGTATAATTTGTGGAGGAAAAGGAAAAAAAACAAATTGTTTAAATAGGGATACAGGTGGACCCATTGCAACAATGAGATGTACAAGACGTTATGTCAAAAAAATGAACTTTAAAATGCATTCATTATCTTGCCCATGTAATTGTAACCCCTCTGTATGGTATTTTCACAATAAAAATAAAAATAAATTTAAAAAAAGAAAAAAAAGAAAAATGAACTTTACAACTTTGGCACAGGTTGGGGGGGTGGGGGGATGGGAAGGAAAACAAAGGAGGCAACAATGCTTGATAAGAAATGTACTCATTACCTTGCTGCTCATGTAATTGTAATTCCTCTGCATGGTATTCTCATAATAAAAATAAATAAATATAAAACAAAAGAAATTTATCAAAAAAAGAATAACATTTTATTTGTAGACTGACTTGTTGAATGTCAACTAATTTGCAAAATTACTTAAAGGTAATTTTCTAAGGGAAAGGAGTCTATGTGCCAAAGGAATTTTTCTGAAATTATACTATGTCAATCAATAGGGTAGGCCTATTTTGAGGAAGGTTAGTAAACTTGTTTTAGTAAACACAGAACTCAAAAAAGTACCTCAAAGAATAAACAGGATTTGTAATCTAACAGCAAATTTTTGCCCTAGTTTCCCTTCCTATTTTTTTTCTGTATGAGGTGCTGGTATTTCAAGGTGTGTGGTCGTGTCTTAGACTTTTTGTTCTAATTTAGCAAGAAATTAGGCTCTAGTAGTCCTCACTTATAAAAGAGCTGGTGATTGCCAGATACGGAGATTTATAATGTGACAGGAAATGTAATCTAAATCAGAAGGATGTATTTTTTCCTTTGTGTATCTGAGTGTGTGAATGTTGTACATTCACTCATATGTGTTGTATTAATTTCCATATAGATTTATTTCCATAGTAATAAAATATTTCCAGGTTGCTCTTAATACAAACCATTTAAAATTATTGATGTATTTCTCTTGCATAATAAGGAAATATTTAAATCTTCATTTTTATTTCTAACATCTCATGAAACAAAAGAGGTAACTCACAATATTCCTAATGGCTTTGGTTTCTCATAATGTGAATATTTTATATGTAGTTCCAATTACTTATTATGCATAAATATGGCATAATTAAACTTTATTACTTGTAATTTACACCATGGTTAATCATAGCTGAAAGGCCAAGTTTGAATTTTACACAGTATCTTAAAATAGAAAGTCTTCCCAAATGAATGTGTTCAGTATTAATAACTGCCCTTGAAGTGCTTTTCCCCAAATCTACTTGTATAATTACTTCAAAAATAGTCTATGTCAGTATGTCAATAAGGAGTATTTAAACAGATAAATTCGTTTCTGTAACAGAAAATACATAATTAAAAGAATATAAATTAATCAAAAAAGTAACTTTCTATCAGTGAATTTGTTTGTCACACTCAATTTTCTATACTTAAAAGACGTCTTACTTTTTCTTTTTAAATATTTGATCTCTTTGAGTTTGTTTGAACATTTTTTTTAAGTTGGTAGTGGTGCTTAAACTCAGAGTAAGAGCTTGAATGCTGTTCCTGAGCTCTTTTTGTTCAAGGCTAGCACTCTATCACTTTTAGCCACAGCACCGCTTCCAGTTTTTGAGTGGTTAAATGGAGATGAGAGTCTCACAGGGACTTTTCTGCCTGGGCTGGCTTTGAACTGCAACCCTCAGATCTCAGCCTCCTGAGTAAACAGGATTACTATAGTAAGACACCTGTGCCTGGCTTGTTTTGACATTTTAAAATACGCAATCATTGGCAGACAGATGCACATCTGAAAATTATTATAAAAATCCAATTAAAGATAATATTTTAGTTAAGTATGTATTTGTCAATTGACAATTTATCATTCGAAAGTGACTGAAATTATGATAAAGAAAAAGATGCTGTTTATGATATCCTAAATTATGTTAAAATTTACTTTATATATAATTTTACAGTTATTAGAATGTATGTTAAAATATTAGTTTATTATTGTACTGTAATATAATAAATGTATTTGTGATAAAAGAGGAAGACTTTTATGGACAGACTACATTTTTTCTAATCCACTAATCTCTTGAATAGAGTCACCTTGCTGAAGGCAGGCTGCCCTTCAGCCAACAGCAGGATCATCTGCATAGGGAAAATGAAATGTTATTCTATCATTTTACACATGTGTGCATTACAAATGAAGTAGGATAAAGTAAGACAATGAAAACATTCTGGTCTTTAAACAAAGACAATTTAATATTAATAATTGGTTAAAAAGATTAAGGAAGTGCAGGTAAACAAAAACTATGCAAAACAATGGAAGGATGTTGACATAGATGTAATCCTCAACTTTAGAGAAAATAGTCTTGTCAATGTACATCTAGCCCCTAGGCATTTGAGGAAAGAATATTGATTGGTGCAGGTATTTCCCAATGGTCTGTGAGTTGTGGTGGATCAGGAGAGTTTTGTCAGAACAAGCAACTAGAGCATGAAAATAATGGATAATTCTGAGTTGTGCTATATTGCCATCTGCCATCTTGAAACTGGTGAAATGCTTTTTGAAGACTTTCATAGCTAACAGACATTGGTAAATACTCACCTAGTGCTCTGGTGAGGTTATCTGAACACCAGGGAATTAAAAACTAAAAACATAGCAATATTATGCACAAATATTTTACATTCTCTTCCCCTGAATATTTGTGTGTATAATCACACAGGTGTAAACTCTTTCACATAGAGAACAGATTTAATAAGGGCAAATATTTGTGGAATGTAAATAGATGATAAATAGCTAGACTACATTATATTATCCTTGAGTCAAGACCTGTGTTCAATTTGAGCTACATGTAATATCAACAAGAGAAGGTCAGGTGTCCTGAACTCTGCCTTGGTGTGAGACATATTATAGTGTCATTTGTGTTCTTTTGGATTATATTGCGTTTTTCTTTTGACTCTGAAAACAGACATTCAAGGCCAATTTAGCATGAGAGAATTAGATGGAAATCAAATGCTTAGATAGTTGATAGAGATGGATACATATGGATACTCTTAGGCATACCAAAACCCATATTTAAAGGAAGAACTTTGAATTTAATTAGAAAATATCCTCATCATTTCTATCAGAACATCATGGATTATATTCAAAATATTACAGAAATGAGACTTATCATAAGAAGTTCATGGACATTCACACTTCTTGTATGAAGAGACATTCTAAAAATACCTATTTTCAGTTACTTACATGCTACAATAATTTTCTTTCTAGCTAGGTTGAGCACTCAAGTTTTCACGTTTGTAAAATTCAAGAATATTTAGAAGATAGAATGTAATTTCTTTTTATATTTTCTTTTATCTTTTCTGATTTCCATTCCTGATAGTGTCATTTTCTGATCCTGGCTCCCTACAGAACAAAATACTTCTCTATACTTCATCAAACCTGGTAATGAGGTGTAGTTTTTTTTTAAACTTTTCTGTACCCTAGGTTTTTCTGGAATATCCAAGCATGCTATACTCTCCAACAGCATTCCAATTGTGTGCTCATAGACACAAACATTTCATAGAATCAGATCTCATCATTAATCAAAGGCAGGGAGGGGCAGTCTGCCAGCGGTAGGCTCTGCCTTGTCTGGTCCTTGGATATGAGTGTATTTTCTAGATACAGCTGAGCTGTTTTCTGGGGATGAAGTTCACAGACTCAGTTCTTGCTGAGCTTGTGCAACATTCTGGGATTCATCTCTAGCACTGAAAACAAATAAAACAAAACAGAAAACCATAATGATCTATGGTAAACTTCTTCACTGTCTGTGGTGCCAACTGTGGGAGAGTCTCCAAGGCAAGATTTCATCAAGGGGTAGTAATTTTGAATCCTCGTGTCTGATATTCACTTTATGGGCCACACTGAGACTTTTTTTTTATCAGATAATCTTAGATTTTATTATTGAGATTTATGTCACCTCTATCCAGGTAATATAAACCTGTACTCTTTAAGCAAGGAGTCTGTAGATTATCTGAAACCTAACTTTCAGGGGATTACTAATTCTTAAATTGAGTTGTTAGTGCTATAGCTGCATCATATGTTTAGCTGATGACATCTAGGCCAAGTTCCAGGTGTCTCTAACTTGGCCTTGGTGTTATCAATCTATAATATGACATATAGCATTTTAGATGGTGTGGCATCACCTTTAACTACATGTAGAGAATGAAGAAAGAACATTATCCAAGCAATTAATTTTAGAGAGGCAATCATGTATCTAAAGGATAATAATATGTGCAAAAATCTGGGCTGAATTCATTTCTCAGGAAAGGAGATAGAGATGTGTGTGTGTGTGTGTGTGTGTGAGAGAGAGAGAGAGAGAGAGACAGAGAGACAGAGAGAGAGAGAGAGAGATTTTGCCTGAATGGTACCTCCTGCACCACCTGTGGCATGTCACAGAGCATTTAGTTATGATGACATAATTCTCAAGATAAAAGTTATACATCTGGAAATCAATCAGAAGGACCTAGAAACTCTGTAGAAGAGTACTCTGGAAGCCGGGTGCTGGTGGCTCATGCCTGTAATCCTATTTACTCAGGAGGCTGAGATCTGAGGACCTTGGTTCAAAGCCAGCCTGGGCAGGAAAGTCCTTGAGACTCTTATTTCCAATAAACCACTAGAAAACCAGAAGTGGCACTGTGGCTCAAGCTACAGAGTGCAGGAGCTGAAGAGCATAGAACAGTGCCCAGGCCCAGAGTTCAAGAGCAAGGACCAACAAAAAAATTAAAAAAAATAAAGTATTCTGGATTTATTTCCTATGTCTGTTATAATCTCACGTCCTGTGTTATAAAGAGATGAAGGTACGGTGCTCTATTTTTGGGTGGACTACATATATTCCAATTCTGTTTGGTCAGGGTAATGTTCTTCTCAATACAGGGCCCAAGAACTACTTAAAACAGACGAACTGTGCAGCCTCTAGGGGCCTTGTGCTCTCTACTTCAATTCTGTTTCTCCCTTGTAAGCAATAAATCTTTTAGCATTTTTTCATTATTGGCATGGGTCACTGTGCAGTGTGGATACCAACCAACAAATGCCTGTGATTGTGAAGAAGGACTGGCAGGTGTCCTCAATTTCTGTTGAGATTGTGAATACTTAGAATAAAAAAGCAGAATTTCAATTTCATACCCGAAATAACCTAGAATGTCCATGAATAAGCTATTCACAGAAAATATTTTTGTAAAGAAATCTTAAGTCCTATGTGGCATTTATTTATGTTTCCTAAACTTCATGTCTCTCCAACTTCATCATTTGTACAATCATAAGATATTTACAAATGAAGGTAAGAATTATGTGTTGATTTATAAGTTCATGGATTTAGTTGTCTTTGGACCATATACACTAAGAGTAGTGTTTTATATTTTTTTCTAAGTAATTTACTTGAGCCTATATTACATATACTTGTGTTATAAACAACATATACAAGGAAAGCATTACAAAGTTCTTTCCCACTATCATTTCAATTCAGAATGCTTCTTCCTTTCTTTGTTAGTTATTCTGTGTATATCTAGTGGCATTCCAGATTAAGTCAAATATTCTAATGAATAATTTTTTTTTGTCGGTCATGGGGCCTGCTCTTCAACTCAAGGCTAGTGCTCTACTACTTGAGCCACAGAACCACTTCTGGTTTTCTGATGGTTTACTGGAGATAAGAGTCACATGGACTTTTCTGCCCGGGCTGGCTTTGAATCTCAATCCTCAGATCTCAGCCTCCTAAGTAGCTAGGATTACAGCTGTGAGCCACTAGCACCTGTCTGACTAGTATTCTTATACTCAAACAAGAGTGTATATATATATATATATATATCTGTATGTATGTGTGTACTGCTTTTTCCTATGATACTGATATATTTCTTTTATGCTCTATAAGTGTTTAAGAGTCCTTTATTTTTAACTGGTTACCTTGCAAATTTTTATGAGTGTGTCTTTTTTTTGTTTAGAGTTTCATATGAATACAAATGAAGTCAGCAGAAAAAATGTAATTATCATGGAATTAAAACTATTATTAAGTAGTATGTTTGAGAGAATTAAGATATTCATGGAATCAGAAAAATAAGAGCAAGAGAATAAATAAAATACATAAATAAAAATGAGAGAAATATAAATAAGACAATATGTTTGCTGTTTCAGACTAGAAGTATCCCTGACAATGGGATGCTGAAAGAGTCTGTAGACATCTAGGGATTTTAGACCCCAAGGAGGAAGGACCAAGAAGAAAGGAGGATTCTGGTAGAGCAGTCATCAGAATGTGCTGTGGGCTGCTCACCTTTTAGACTATTGTACTGGATTGACATTGACAATGAGATATAAGAGGAGTCAAAGAGCCATGGGCAGGTTGATATTAGAGAATTAACTTGATAAAGTAACAGGCATGCTGTGCTGCTTCTGTGAATTAGAATGAGTACAAAAGAAGAGAGAGCAAGTGAAGATGATTTCACACATTCAAATGAGAAATTACCATAGTAACATGATAAAGATTATGTCAATAGTTTTGGGAAGAATTGTACTTAATCTGTTTATATTTTAAAACCAGTAAAAATGAAATAATGATGGATTGAGTATGCATTATGACAATGAAAAAAATGACCGTAAGACTGAGGGAGGCCGTTATAGCATTTGAATCCTTGAGGTAAACAGATTGCCTCCAATGTGCTACTCATGACCCCTCTGATGTCCTTGTGACATCACCAAACTTTCATGAAGATCTAGAAATTGCCTTTGTCTAAACAAAGAGTACCTGGATTTTATATCTTTTTACCAACTTTATACACAGTGTAAATCATCATTTATCTCCTTCAAAGCCAACATTTGTTAATTGTTCCTGTGTCTAAATTTACATACCTTGAATAAAAGTATAATCCAATCTCATACTGTACATTTGGAATGTCCCTGAATGCCTCTAGCTTTCATGGTCTGTTCACTAGCTCTTCCAATCCATAAAGTAGTAGAACAGTTGGAGTTGGGCCTGAGGAAGGTCATGAGGGTCGTGCCCTTTAATTGGATTTGTGACCTTGGTCTCTCCTCTAGTCATTCACTTCTAGCTTGTCTTGTGAGGCGATCTGCTCTAGCACGTTCCCCTCAGCATATTCAGCCTTGTGACAGGTCCAAAGAAACAGAGGCACGTGATGATGGAATGCCACTGCTGAGGCCGTGAATCAAAGGAAGTACTTCCTCATTTAAGCAGATTATCTTGGTCACTGTCTCACAGAACAGAAAGCTTACTCTCAAAATTTTGTATGTAAAACATGAAATTTTAAAAGAAAACTCAAAACTAAAACTTGCATTTATGTCGAGATGTTTTCACCGGAAATGTGTTTTGTTATTACCAGGTTAGATTTTTTTCAACCAACAGAAAATAAAATATCACAATGACATGCTTTTTATTAAAATATTAATCTGTCCTTGACAGAAAGACTATGAGGTTTTAAAGGACAGAAATATACTTTAAGACATTTATGCTAAAAAAAGAAGTACTAAAATTTGCACATAAAAAACTCATGGATGTTAGCTATCTATAATTATTCTACTTAAAAAAATTGTACAATATTCTGTCTCAGAGAAAGTTGCCTAAACAAAGGCTTTCTGACTTGTGTGCACAAATCCCTCTAAAACAGAATGTTGAATTGAATCTAAATGTTACCTTGGAAAGATGTGAGAAATGTAATCTGCTTAAGTGTTGAGATTCAAATCTACATTTCATAAGGCATTCTGAAAATTTGCATATAAAAATCCTAGAGCAAATCTCTCATGCTTTACCATTCCCAGCATAGAAGTCACATGAAGAAAACATATTTCTTTTCATAATCTCTCCGATAAGTTCAAAGATTTTAATTCAATAACAGGATTTTTATTCTGGGTGAACATTATCTAGAAGACAAATGTATTTTATTGAGCTGTCAATCAATAAAAAAGTTAAGATGTTGATGATAGATAAGTCTAATTCTCTAACAACATTAAATCTAATCACAGGTAATTTATATTAGGTAGAATAAGCTGCCTGTTTCTTAAAACATCGATTCTATTTATAAGAAACACAATTAAGCATGTTCTTGGGTTTAGCATTTTCCTTCATTGCTCCCATTACTTTACTGTGTCTATAGACTGACAAAATAAAGGTGAGAAAACCTGTAATTTCTTTCTTACAGTGGTTATTTGTTGCCAGTAGTTTCACCTGATAATCATCTTTAATTTTTGAGTATGTTTTATTATTTTAAATAGTTGAACAAAGGAATTGCTATGCACTAAAGCTGTGTATGAATACAGTGCATCTTGATCACTGTCATTCTTGAAACCTCACCCATGACCTCCCAACCTATCCTTTCTTTTATTTATCTTAATTTTAAGTTATAAGTTTAATTTTGTTTGCCTTGTAACAAAATGGTTTATCTGTGTCATCATTTCAAAATCTTTACCCCCTCCTTATGACCCACCCTTCCCTGTTATTTCTCAAGTCTGTGGTAGAAACAATGGATTCTTGCTAACACTTCCCCATACCCATTCCATGCTTTTATTCCTCCCCTTTGGACCTACCCTACCCTCTTGTGAGCACCATTCCCTGATACTTATTTTGTTGGGCTTTGACTTAGTGGTTGTTGTTTAAATTATACTGTTTGTGTTCTCCATAGAATCTATTCTACTGCAATTGATGTTTACAAATGGTTAGTTGTAGATTTGTATTCACAAGCTAGCTACCACAAATGAGGGAACACATGGAAATTATCTTTCTCTGGGTCTGGTTTACCATCATTGTTAACTACAGTCTTTAATATGCAGTGCCTGCTTATTACAGTTGACTGTAACACAAAGTATATCCAGATATTACCAGTCCTCTTCACTCTCACTGTTTAGGCTCTGGTTCAATCTATTCCAACAAATTTCCTTACTGTTAAGACAAAGACACTATTTGACCTTGTTCTACTCTATCTTAGAGTTCTCCTCACAACAAAAATAAATCTGATTTGATGCCTAGATCATCAAGGTTTTCATTACAAGAAAGACTGGTAAATTCTTCATAAAATGAGAAGTGATCCTGAATTATAAAAGCTATCCACATTGTATACCATAGACACATAAGTTCAACTCTTTTTAGCATACACTATTTTCATCATACAAAATTAAATCTTTAGAGACATACTTTTCTCTTTTCAAATATATTTTCCTCAGAAATATCTGTCACTAAAAAATATGGGTCTATGTTCTAACCTTCTAGTTAGTGATCTTTTCCTTACATAATTATTTCTGATTCAAGTTTTCTCACATGCTTCAAAATTTGTGTCCCATTGGTGTCTACAGACACCAGCAATCCTCACATCTGACCACATTCTTGTTCAGTCTGAATACTAAATATAAAATAATAAACATAAAATATAAAGGTAATAAAATATACTAATAAAAGAAAATGTGCTTTTAAGAATAAGAAACAATTAAATGCATAGCAAACACTGATGTAAAAGGCACAATGAGATTAGAAATTAGCTAATATCTTATATTGTTAGCACTATATTGTCAGCACAATATAATTTTTATCAAACAATAAGACACTTTTAATTACAATCTGAAAAAAAGAGAAGCTATGAAAAGTGCTAAGAGAATGACAAACAATAAAAATACTTCACAAATTGCACAATAAAATAATTTTCACAGAGGCATAAATACTCTTTAGTATGTTGCTATTTTTAAAAATCTTTTCATGTTAAAGGACAGAAAATATATTTTTAAAAATTGCATTCATTGTCCAGAAACAGGTATTACCTATCTTCTTAATACCCTCTTGCTTGTCAAGAACCATTCTGCTTCTTTTTAACAGTTAAGCCAGATTTGTTCCTAGCTATTGAATTTTATTTTATAAGTATTCACAAAGAAAAATGTATTTTTCTAAGAACTTTTAGACTTAGTCTCAACTCCAACTTCCATTTCCTGAAATACCTATGAAATTTTATGATTTTGAAGATGACACATTTTACTTATCTGAGAGAAAATCATGTATCTTTCAGAATTTTCTCAAGGGAACATGTATCATTTGTATAAAAACTTTGTGATCTTGCTCATAGAAAAATTATTTCATGTTAAGGTGAATTATAAAAGAAAATATAGTGCTGATATACTTCTGTTATAGAGGAGAGGAATAAAAATAATGTTATTACTATTTCTGAATACTGACATAAAAAATTTAATCTGGTAGTGTTGGCCCATGCCTGTAATTGCAGCATTTAGAAGGCTGAAGCAAGAGGGTTGGCAGTTTGATATCAACCTATTATTATATGGTGAGACTATCTCAAAACAAATAAAATATTTATAATTTGGTGATTTGTTTTCATATGATATCTATAATAGACCATGTTTAAATCCTAAGATGTTTCAATCAGCCAAAATATCAAGTAAATTGAAGAATGTACTTTCTGTTATTGAACTAGGAGTAGAGATATGTAAAATATAGATAGAGATATGTAAATGTAGATGTATAGACAGATGTATAGATATTTGTGTTCATCAATCTATCTCCATCATTCTGCATCATCTATCTATGATATGAATAGTATTTTAATAATTTTTTTGTTAATAGTGGTTTTTTTTGGGGGGGGGTTGTCATGGGACTTGAACTCTGGGCCTGGGCTCTGTCCCTACGCTCTTCAGCTCAAGGTCAGGTCTCTACTGCTTGAGCCACAGCGCCACTTCCGGTTTTCCAGTGGTTTATTGGAGATACGAGTCTCACTGACTTTCCTGCTCTGGCTTTGAAATACGATCCTCAGATCTCAGCCTCCTGACTCGCTAGGATTACATGCGTGAGCCACTGGCACCCAGCATAATTTATGTTTTAAAAATAGTTTCCTATTCCTCACATGCTCCTTGTGTTAAAGGTAACATTTAAGGTAAGTATATAACACACTAAAATTTAAACGATTGAAACAAGAGGTTCTTCTTTATTATTCTTATTTTTAATGTACTAAGTGATTTCTTTTTTCGTTTGTGTTTTTTTTCCCTATGGTTTATCTCCTGTTGTTACTGTACTTGATTTTGATACCCTGGGTATTGTATGTAGGTTTAACTGAATTAGGGCAAGGAAGGGGAACAACAAAATGGTGAGACAAAGGACAAAGGGTGAACTAATGCAACAACAATACTTCGAAGTCAATATGTTGGAAATGAACTATACAATTTGAGGGTATAAAGGGGGAGGAAAAGTGGGAAAAAATGATGGACAGGGTAATGAGTTTGATTTTTAAAAATGTACTCATACCTTATGTATGTAACTATACAGCATCTTGACAAAATTAAATTTAAAAAATTAAATGATTGCTACCCACTAGAATATTTCTATGAATTCTTCAGTTTGAGGAAGTTTGGAATATAGCTACTCAGAATTATAAAAGTTTGAAAGAAGACAAGCAAAAGCAAATATCTTTTTTTTTTTTTTTTTTGGTCCTGGGTCTTGAACTCTGGGCCTGGGCACTGTCCCTCAGCTCTTCAGCTCAAGGCTAGTACTCTACCACTTAAGCCACAGCACCACTTCTAGTTTTCTTGTGGTTAATTGGAGATGAGAGTCTCACAGATTTTCTTGAGTTGGCTTTGAACCAAGATACTCAGATCTAAGTTTCCTGAGTAGATAGGATTATAGGCGTGAGCAATAGGCTACTAGAGGTATCTCTTGCAGAGGATAGAATGGAATTAATAAATGTGGACTCTATTCAGTTGTTTATTGTTTAATGGATTAGTTTACCCCATGGTTATGAATCTTTCATTCATACATTTATAAGTATTAATCCATAAATTCATATATTAGTGTATATGCATATGCTACAAAAGAACCTATTGTGTATTTTTTAAATATTTAAACTAAGCACTTTTAAACATGTTTCATATTACTTACAATGATTTGAAGCACATGGGACCTCATAACAGAGAAATTCCAGAAGTTTCTCCAAACAAGAGATATTTGATTGGCAAGGCATTCTCAGTGTAGCCTCCAATTTATACTGATGAAATTACAGATTTTTCATAGTAAGATAGTGCCCTTCAATTGTTTTATGTATTAGTTTCCCTCCTGGCCATGAATCTTGCATATTTTTCCTTCATAGTTTGGAATGAGTCTGTGTGGGTACTCACTACATTTAAACAAAAACATTCATGTACATATTGCTGAAAGTGAAATGTATACATGCAAAAATATTTTTCATTCTATTTGAAATCAAGTTAAAAATTCTTCATATAAAATCCAAGTACAGATTATAATGGTAAGTGTAAGACTTTATGAACAAGGGTTCCCAATAAATTACACCTGGCCATTTGCTTCAAAAACCTGATGGAAAAGAAAAGTGACAGTAGAGAGGTAAGACATGATTAAATTAATGGGACCATATTCACAAGATGGAAGGGATCATTCATTTCAGTCAAACTTTATGATATTGAAATGAGCTTTACATTTCTAATTGGAGTGATGAAGTAGAGGTAGGCAGAATTAAGTAATCTTGGGCCAAACTGAGGTCTTATCTTCACTTGTGTCCTGGTTGTGTAAAGTAATCCAGGGACATCCTCATCACTTGAAGAGACAATTCAGTACCTGGGGCAAGGCAGGATCCTTTCTACACCTGGCAGGAAATGGAGAAACCTTAGCTTCTCATAACTGCTTGTAATCATCCACTGTTCTTGAAATTCTAGGTAACATTAGGTTTATACAAAGACCTATAGATTACCCACACCTTTTGTGGAGTTTGGAATAAAGCTTTTAAATAAAGCTTTTAAAAGCTGACAGTAAAATACTTTTGGTTTTCTTATCTGTGTGCCTTCAGCCTTGAAAAGAGGATGAGATTAGTTAGATAAATGCCGGCTAATCATTCTTCTGTCAATCATTTTAAATATACACAACTGAGGTGATTGACATGCTTCTGCTCAACTCCTGGCAGGAGTCTGACCCCTCAAAAAGGAGAAAGGAAGTTTTATGTTTTTATCCTGTTTTTAGCTACTTTGTGGTCCCAAGGGAAGACTCAGTACTGTTTTGATCAAAAGCAGCTTTTTAATCCTTATTATAATCAAGAATTGGGGAATCCATCAATACAAATCACGATACTGCTTTTAAATACAATTACGGCAAGAAAATGTCTATTTCCATTAGAATAAAATGCATATGTAGTACAAAGGAAACATCAATACAAGACCTTAATCACTATTGAGAATTATGGAAGCGTAGCTGTGATTTCTTTCTACATTTCTATTTTTTTCCAATTGTAGGCATATTCCCTGGAATGTATCCATCCTTACAATATGCTTTCTATAGTGTTTAGTCATTATTCATGTGAATTTGTGTGTTTGTACACAGCATAATTGTTGCAAAAAAGCAAGCAAGCATATTTAGAAGGTTTTTGTATGAAGCACTTTTAAATGCACTTTCAAAAATATGTGGCTGTCCTGAATGGTTATTGCAACACAAATCATGTGTTGGCCTATAGCTGTTGAAATCCCTAGTTGCTGAGTGTCCTAGAAATTAAATTATATTTTTCTTCTTTGGCACTCTACAGAATTTGAGGCTGATCTCCGAGGTTAAATCACTTTTTTGACCTTAGAGATCTTTCAAGAAGTATTCATAAGAAGCTGTCTCTGGAGCTTTCTACTTTAAGGTAACAAATGATTTGAACTGTGTAGCTAGTTGGAAAAACGAGAGAGAGAAAGAGAGAGAGAGGGAGAGAGAAAATGTGGAAAGATTTAATGAATATAATCTGAACTCATATAAAGTAGATTCATTTATAAATAATGGTTTTTTTTACTTTTTCATATTTTAAAGAATTATTCAATTTCTTACCAAATTTTATAAATTCGTTATACACTATTAGGAAAAAAACACATGGCTGCACTCAAAATGGTAACCATAATTGTTAGGGAAATGACTCCACTATATACGATTTTTGTAAAAACATATTCTCTTTCCAGCATTCATTTCTGAAAGAAAGAGGAGAGAGAGAGAGAGAGAGAGAGAGAGAGAGAGAGAGAGAGAGAAGGGGGAAGAGCGTTCCCAAATGTTTTCTTTGACATGAACAATGCTCATATTTCTTCTTTGATCAGAACTAATTTATCAAAACTCTTGGTTGTTGGATAAAATTTCTCCTTCATTCTCTTTTTAGAATCCAGGAAATGTAGCATTATTAAATGGATTCTCTTTATAACTTTAACAATTTTTTCTGTAGTTAGAATTTACCAAATGGAATCTTTTAAGCCCATTGTTATATTCTCATACTATGCTTTTCACCATAGATTTTTATATCCATAATATAGGAGAAAACTGGGTATATATTAGTTGTATTATGTTATTTCTTGATACTTACTTGATTGGGTTACATTCTATTCACTGAAAATAATTGTTGGCATCATACCAATAAATTATTTACTTAATTCTTCCTATGTTTTGAAAATTTAAAACTACATAAATTTATTCTCATTTCTTTTAAGAGAGGTAGTTAAATACAATTATAACTTAGCTTTTAGTTTCTTTGTTTTTTTTATAAAAGATTCCTGGATTTATAAAGATGTCTGTTAATTTATTTTATTAATGCCATTGTTAATTCATTTTCTGATACTTCTTTTTATCATTTTTTTCTTTTTGGTAGACAATAATTGTCTTTTGTGTTGATCTGTCTGAGAACACAAATAACAGGAAGGTTTAATAGGATTTTGAATGATACCTCCCATGTCACAATAAATTGACGTTTAAAATGTGACAAGTAAGATATATGAAATTAGTTAGAGATAATTAAGATAGAGAAAGCTGTTTCCTCAAATTTGTAAACATAACTAGCTATGTCATAAATATATGTAAATAAATGTGCATCTCTGGGCTATTGGATGAAAAACATATAAAGAATTAGCTGAGGAGGCCTGCAGATGTCACAAATTCTATGTACTTACATAAGCAAAAATGTACACAGAGAAATATTTCATTTTTATAAAGGAAATAAGTCTGATCCTTGAAGATTATGAATGGGAGTGACTGAGGATGATGAAAGACATTTTCTGGTGAATTATTTAACTTTAATTTGTTAGAAGAGGAAGAAAAACTTTTTTTTTTTTTAGTACTAGGGAGCAAACCTGGTTCATTGCACTTGCTAGCTACATCCTAGCCCACAAAAAACACTTTTGTGCGTGTGTGTGTGTGTGTGTGTGAGGATGTGTCTCTTTGTGCTGTATATCTGTAGTGTGTATTGCACTACTACACTAACAAATGTGCTTGATATTTGAAATTTAGATTTCTGTGTCTAATCAAAAAGGAAAAACAATACAGGAAAGGATAGTGGGTATTTTGAATGCTTATTCTGGCTGACATAAAGCCCTAAACTAACATTACTCTTCCATCTACTATTACTAATGAAACAGAAAAAAATCAGTGAGAGCTCTATCTTTTAGGAATATTATATTTTATTAGTTTCTGGCCTTGCATCAGGCATACACAACTTGTCCATTCCATGCTAGCCACTCAAAATTGCTTTATCATTATATAGAATGTATTGCTGAGGTTCAAACTTCCAAAAGGAGCACTAAAATTTAGTTTTAATATTCTTCCAGCTTTCATAAATGTCTGTTAGACAAGGCATTGTATTGAGTTTCCCATTAAGGAAGATACTGCTGGAGACTAACAAAAGCAGACACAAATACTTCTCAGCATGCACATTAAATCTACTGTGATGATGCATGGTCCTTAAAAGCCATCCTTGTTGCCAAAGGCAACAGAGTATTTTAGGCGTATTGTCCTGAAAGTGAATACTTGTCACCCCAATTTTCCTTCTTTGAGACTGATGTCCATATTTAGTTTTATGGTTATCATATATCTATCATGCATGATGATGTAGGGAAAATGTGCAATCAGTTCTCCACATTACATATTTCTTACATTTGAGGAATCCAAAATTCTAGCTTACTATGCACACAATTGATGGAAAGCATTATGAAAATACAGAACTATATTTGTTTTAATTGTTATATAAAGAATAAGCAACCTATTCATCCTCATTCATTCCTAAAACATCCTTTTCTTTTGAATGCAGCTCTAAAAATCAAAATCTCTTTATTGGCAAAACACCAATTTAGGTAATATCTGAATTACTTAGTTCATAACAGAAAACATAGTTCACTAACGAAAATAATATATTTAAATATGAATTAGGAAATTGTAAGTGGAAAATTGAACTTAAACACAAGTAACATATTTGAAGTTATATAATAAACACAATAAATACTCTAAAGGATATTATGTTTTTAATACAGGCAATAAAGTTAAGAAATTTGAAGCCTGCTTTCTACCTTTAAGTAATTAGAACTAGCCATGTAAAGACAGTGAAATGAACCCAGGTCCAGTGGTTCATGCCTGTAATCCTAGCTACTCAGGAAGCTGAGACCTGAGGATTGCAGTTCAAAGCCAGCCAGGGCAGAAAACTCTGTGAGACTCATCTCTAATAAACTACTCAAAAAAAAAGGTGGAAATGGATTTATGGCTCAAATGGTAGAACATTTACCTTGAGCAAAAGAGCTCAAGGCCCTGAGTTCAAGCCCCAGGACCTGGAAAAAAAGTGGGATGAAACAAGAGATAGACTGATAGAGCTATTGCCGTGTTTAGCCATGACATGGTCCTGCTTCTTATTTTTAGATGCTTACACTTTAGAATTTCCCAGGTAGCCAGAAGGCCTTACTGGAGTTGGATGTATGATAATCTTAGTTATTTCTGAATGTAAATGTCAGTGTGACTCAAGCCATAATGAGCTGCACTGTGCGCATGATGGACTAAACTGTTGAGAGAAATAGAACTCTGATGACTCTTAGGAGTTGAATATTCTGATTTTTCAGCATTTATACACACACATATGTCTATATTTTTATTTATTTATATCATCATTAAGCCACAACATAATGTTGCTGATTCACTGTGGTACCTAATACATTTTCAAGGATGCCATTAGAAAGCATAAATCTCTTTGTCTCTATGTCTGCAGTCTATCTCGTTTCTTTCTCTTCCATTCCAGAAGTGATTTGCTCTGATCCACACTTAGAATTGTCTTTAGTCTTTCTGCTTTCCTTAAATTTTATTTCCCAGACTCTGTGGTTGAACTAATCTGAAAAAAATCTGTAAACGTGTCTCAACAATTCTTATTTCTGTTCTATAACAATTTAACATCCTTCTGTTTCATTAAAAGTAAAGGTCGAATCACTTTGCATCAATATTTAAAACTATGTGAATTATCAGCAAAAAGAATTAAATATGTCCCCTATTTCTGCTAGGAGGTGACAATCTCTTTCCACATGTGTAAATCCAGAATTGACATAAAACTTCAAACTGATAAATTTCTAACTTTAATGACCTGCAAACGTGTCTCTGTGTTCACTCCTGGACTTAGGTGTGAAAACTCCCTTCCACCTAAGGAACAGATCTTGTTACTCTCCAAGTATCACATTCTCAGGCTGCCTCCCGACACTGCTGAATATCGAGTGAAAAGCCAAAGAAAACAGGTCCCCATTTGACAGCCTGATGATAGTAAGAATATTCAGTTTACTGTGACAAAGTAGACAGTCCTAACATAAATAGCTCCCAGCTATGCTTTGGAAGGAAAATTTTCTTTAGATGGCTCTATAGAAACCTGTTTGAACAAGCTTTTATATCTTTTACAAATCTGCCAGCTACTTTTTATGAGCTTCAGTTGCTCTTTATGACTATAATAAAAGGAGAGTAGAGACCATGTGTGTATCCAATGGTCCCCAAAGCAAGCATCCTTATACCGAAAATGTAATGAGATTGTGGAATGTTCTTTCCTTTCAGCTGGCTGGTTGCCTTCTTAACTCTTTTGGCCCGGCCTTTATATTATCACTCTAATAATGAAGTTATGTGTGAAGTAAGTTGAATTCTATTATTGTTCCTGATTCTAATAATTGCCCAAATGTTATTTCCTCTATGAACAGAAGAGCACAAATAAAATGGAAAATAAAATTTCCAATTCTGTAAACATATCATGTAATAGATGCCTTGTACATATTGACTTAAAAATGTATACAGCATCATTAAATTTATGATATCTTAGAAAATATTTAATTTACATTTGAAGATAAAATTTATATCATATAGAGACTATAATCATTTTAAATAATTTAAATTATATTGTATCTAAAGTATCAATCATATTTCATATTATAGTGGTAGAATCAATACTTTCTTAAAATTCTACATAGTAACACAGATAAAATTATTTTATTCCCTCATCGGCTATATACATTATATTATTTATTCTCATAAATTATTTTTAATAAAATGCCTCGGCTATACATCCTTGATAAATTTTCTTTCTCTTTCCCTCCCTCACTCCTCTTTCCATTCTTTCTTTCCTTCCTTCTTTCCTTCCTTCCTTTCTTCCTTCCCTCCCTCCTTTCTTCCTTCCTTTCCTACTCTTCCTTCTTTTCTGTACTTCTTTGATTCTGGTATTATAAATAATCAAATCTACAACCTTTTACGTGCTAGGCTAGCATTCTAAACTGAAATACGTCCAGCCATTAAGTTGTCTTAAATTATATAAATATCCTAATTTTATGAGTAAATTTCTTTATATGACAGGAATGAAGTAACTGAGCTTAAAATTTTATTACTTTTATATAGGAACCTCACTCTAAAATTATCTTTTCATATTTTGTTGAGATACAGGAATTTATCCTTCAAATTTTGAAATGTCTTTATAATCAGTTCTATTTTTATCTCATTATTTATTATTTATTAAGTCTTACATAAGATCCTTAATCTCCTATGTATTTATATTAGTAAAACATACCTATTATTATTACATCACTATCTATATATCTGCACATATTCTTTAATAAATGATGAGTTCTAATACTTTAAATCTCATGCAATTATTCAGTTACAAACAAGGGAACTGGTAGAGTTGAGCTATGGTGCTATCAATTTCAAACTTAATGATGCATTGCCTGGGAAATCTAGACATGACTTGTGAGAGCAAACAATCCACAGCTGGTTTTGCAAGTGCGATACAGGTGGGCCTTGGCAAATGAGTTTTGAACTGAATGAATTGTAGCTCTGATTATCTAGGCTGCAGCTGATATTGTAGGTGCAGCTATAGTAATAAATTATCAGGAGGCATCATTAAATTCCAATTATGATTTGCTCCAAAACAGGTAGCTGATCAATCAAAAGACTTGCTTGTTTGTTGTGGTTCTTGTGGTTGTTTCAAACAAAGCTAGAGTCCTTATGCTTTCAAGAATACTAGTGTACACATCAGTTGCATATAATTTATGGAGCTGTTGTTAATAAGATTTATAGTAATTTCTAGGCAAAGTGAAATCCTTTCCCTAGTCCAAGAAATAAATCCTATAATTCTTAATTCTGAAAAACACAATAATTATGAATAAATTATGGAGATATGCAGCGATTATAATTTTGTAGTATTTAAATGTCACCTGCATAAAATGACTTCATTCTGAAGAGTATACTAAGCTCAAGAAAGAAAGGAAAATTAGTAACTTTAAAGTCAAGGGTTATTAGAACAAAATCTCAATCTGATGGTCATAGGTAACATCGTCATTGAAGTCATGTTGTTAATATGTTTTCTTGATTGGATGCGAAGAGAATGTTATTTTAACTATGTAGACTTCTTTCCCCAAAGTCATATCCATAGTCTACTTATGGAATATCAGAGAAAACAGAAATCAAAGACATTTTGCTAAATACCACATAGCTATTCCTCTATATGCAAGTGTTCAAAAGCTAGTAAAGTCCAAGTAACTGTACACAGCCAGTAAGAGCCTATGAAGATATCATGAGATGCTGTAATGTGATATCCTTTGTGGGACTCCAGAGGAAGAACTAATATAAGCTAACATCTAAGGATATCTGAATATGGTGTGGATATTAACAATATAAGAGCATGGGGTTTTTTTGTATAAGCATGTTATACAAAGGTAAGCTCTTAAAAATGGGAAAATGACATAATGACTTGTACATCTCATTGTTACAATGGGTCATCCGATATCCTTATTTCAGTATTTTGTAACTGTAACTCCTCTGTACAGTATCTTTTTACTTTTTATTGCTTTCTGAGTAAGAATGGGAGAAATGTTGTAGGTAAGGGCATGCTTTTGCACTGTTGCGTGTAATAAATTATCATCCATGAATTGCCTGTTGTAACTTATTTGGAACTGAAAACAAGGGCAAAGAAATGTTTATGAAGTTTGCTGACACCATCACTACTTAAATCACACATCCATGCTGTTCAACCATAGAAGGAAGACTGGCCTACAAAAGGCCAAAAAAAGAAAAGAGAGCATAAATAATATTTAACCATTTCTGTGCACCTAATAAAAAATATAAAACAAATTGCTATTAAATGTTCGATTACTCCAGCCCACTTATATAACAAGATACTGTTGGTCTTAACAGTATCTTTTTTGTCACAATATTTGTTTCATTTAATCATGAAATAGGCTAACATAGGATGTCATTTTGGTGTACACAAGACAGTTTTTACTGTGTTGTTTCTCTTGAGGATAACTGACTCTGCAGTGCTATGTCTACTTGCTCAATGTTATATTTGATAACTCATTCATCTTGTTATACCAACATGAATTGCCATGTTATAAACACAACTGTGCTGGGTGCATGTGGCTCATGCCTGTAATCCTAGCTACTCAGGAGGCTGAGATCCGAGGATCATGAGTCAAAATCAGCCCAGGCAGGAAAGTCTGTAAGACTCTTGTCTCATTTAACCACCAAGAAACTGGAAGTGGCACTGTGGCTCAAGTGGTAGAGTACTCACTTTGAGCTGAAGAGCTGGGGACAGCACCCAGCACCAAAATTCAAGCACCATAACTGACAACACACACACACACACAAACACACACACACACACACACACACACACACACACACACACACACACACAAAACACCACCACCACAACAAAAAACCTTTATAAATACAGAACAATTTCTATTCTCTAAGTTATTTTTCTTTGCAAATACTTACAATTACAAATGATGTAATATATTCCATCAGATGAGTCTTCTTTGGTACAAATGTGATTATTTTTATATGCATTCACCCAGGGGATATTCGGGCTCAAAAGTGATGGCAAGATTTTATTTCCTTAAATACAGACCAATCCCTCCCACCCGTTTGTAAAACTATTTAATTTGAGTCAAGTAATGGCAATGAGTTCACAACAGAGAGTTTTAAAGTAATTAACGTCATCATATATTTTCAAAACACTTGATGACTTTTCCTACTTCCTTTTCTACTAATTACTCCATCATATTACTTGACAACTTTTATTGTGACACTTATATATCAATATTTATATTCTAGGTTGTGATGTATATTAATGTGTGTACTACAAATATTGCATGCAGACTGTAGCATGTATTTTCAATTTCTGTGGTTTCTCTACAGAAAAAGAAGACTCACGTTTTATGTACTTAATTTGATTGACATTTACTTTACAATTTGTATCACTTTTTCTTAGTAACCCTTAATAACCCTTTCCAGACTCAGCTTTTTTGTAGGTATTTCATGATACTCAGATAAAAATGGTGAAGCCACATCCACTAAGCTGTGAGTGTTACTCAGGTCAATAGAAACTTATGTGCCATGTAGTTCTTAGCTGATGCCAACAGACTAGCAGCAGACATCAGCCAATGGCCTTGAACCTCTACCGATCATTAGATTTCCTGTATGAGCTTCCTGAAAAAGAGGTATATATAGATAGATCTAAGTCATTGAGTGATATTTTCTCCTGAATATTACCAATCTTGTCACAGATAGAAGTGGTTAGAAACACCCTGGTTTGCTTTTATGAGTTACAGTTTTACCATGCTTTCTTCATTTCTCAGATACCATTTCTTCTCCATCAGCCACCATGTAATGACTCCATGTCCACTAACCTTAGAGAAGTAAACAACCATCCATAATAGAATTCACTATAACCACTCTTATATTCTAATGGCAGCTTTTTAGACTCTTAGTATTACAATTGTGTATACAGTGCATAAGGTTTAATCTGAAAATAAGCTAATTTTATATCTTATCATTCATCTGACTGCAACCCTATATAATATAAATTAGTTTCCAAGAAATTTTGCTTCATGCCCTTCATTTTTCCTCTGTAGTTTTGTTGTTGTTGTGTTGTTGTTGGTTTGTTTGTTTTATGCTTATTTGTTTTGACAGTACCAGGGTTTGAACTCAAGACTTTAAACTTGCTTGGCTCTTTGCTTAGCTCATGCTCAGCTGATGTTCTAGTCAAGTCTAAGACTGATCTCCAGACTGACTTTTGCTAGTCATTTTGAAGGTGGAGTTTAATAGACTTCTCTACCCTGGCTGTACATCACAATCTCTGAATCTAAGCTAATTCTTAAATTTTCATAAAGGCAACTGACTTAGTATCATCATTGAAGGAAAATGTGCATATGCTTGTTTTTCTTCATTATCATTGTTAATATGTATCTTTAGAAGTATTCCATGCTGTTGAGATACATATTTTCATTTAAAATGCAATACTACCTCAAAATTAAATTGTGATGCCATTTTATTTTCTTTGAGAATGCTTTATACATATATAATATATATGTATATATTATGTATACATGTTTTTTGCCTGTATATATGTAGTATTTTATCACCTACTACTGTAAATATGTTTGGAGAAATGTGCATTTGAAGTTATGTTATGGAGTATTATTGTCTGTTTTCACAGACTTGTGTTGCATAAGTCAATCACAGTGTATGGCCGAATGATGTAGTCAAGAGCCAACATATTCCTGAGATGGATTAGGCTGGTTTAAGTTTTTTTTTAAAGACCACAATATTTCACAATGAATTCTCCTAGGTTTATCTTTAAAATTTTTTAAATTGTTTTTAGGTAGTGTACAAAGGACCTGCCATTCAACAGCAGTTTATGGAATACATTTTTTATAAATACATTGACTGTAAAATATTCATAAAATGTATGGTGTAGTAGATATATAAACCAGTAATATAGTAATTTATTTATAAGCATTTAATTAAATATCCTATACATGTATGCCAGTGACAGAATAATACCTTTGTTTAAATGGTTATTTATACAAATGAATGAGTTTTATATTGCCATATGTCCTTTTTTACTGGTTAGAATCTTTTGAAATCAGCACCATATCCTGAGTTCATCCTTTACTAAATAGCATTTTCTGATGCACAACTGTATTTTAAGAACAACAAACCATTTTTTTAGATTTCAATAAACTATCAGTCTTCAAGATAGCATATGACCACTCTTTTTCACAGACAATATATATCTCAGTGTATTTAGACTTCTGTGTGTATGTATCAAAAACAGGAATTTGCTAGGTACAAAATACATATCCTTGTCATTTTAAATGGTTAATATTTTGTATTTTCTACTAGTTTTTATATGCAAATTTATGATTTTTATGTCATTAATGTTTTACCTCACAATATGTCTTTGTGACCTTAATATATTGTTTATTTTGGTTATATTTTTAGATGATTATCAGAATATAGTGTAGAATCAGTCACAATAAAGCACCTTTGCATACTCTTCACTGCAGAGCAATTACAGGTACATTATAATGACATAGTTCTCTAATATTTGTTTATAATAGCCACTAGTGATTATTATTCTATAGTAATTATTCAGTGCTTTTACCAGAATGCATTATTCCTTTTTATCAACATGCCAAAGAAAGGAATAAGTAGAACAGAAAAATATAGAACAAAAAGGACAAAATGGTCAAGTTGATCAGAGCAAAATATATTTCTATAGGCAGAACAACAAAGGATTAGAGGAGATGCATATAATTACATGGTCTTTTTTAAACTTAACTTCTCTCTCATTTGCTACCTTCTCAGTGTCACATTCCAGATTATTTTTTAATGCCTACATTCTACTTTCTAACTCTGGCTTGAATTTACACACTATTGTTGGTTGCTGTTGGTGGTGGTGGTGGTGGATGAGGGGCTTGAACTTAGGACCTGGGGATTGTCCCTGAGCTCTTCTGCTCAAAGCTAGTGTTTTCCTCCTTTGAGATACAGCATCACTTCTGGATTTTGAGGGGTTAGAGATAAGTATCTCACTGGGACTTTTCTTCCTGGACTGGCTTCAAACCCCAATCCTCAGATCTTAGCCTCCTGAGTACCTAGGATTACAGGTATGAGCCATCATCTCCTGGCTTGAATTTGCAAACTATTTAATATTTTATTAGATTTTCAATGTTTTTTACAAACAAGGTATAACATAGTATCTCAGGCTGACTTTGAACCTTTTTTTCTGAGATGGGGACCCAAATTCAATATATGATGCTTTCACTCATTAGCTGATGCTCTACCACTTGAACCATGCCTCGAATCTCTGACTTTGAAATTTTGTTGTTCCTGCTTCAGCATGTCAAGTGCTGGTGTTTGAGTGGTAGATATTTTCTTTCACAGACTTAACCAATCATTTGATTCTTTTCATTTGCTCATAGTATTAATCCCTACAATTGCTTAAGTATTTTTAAAGTATAAATTTTATTTCATTGACATTCAAGTTGTAGTGGCTGACTTCTTGTATTCTATACCTGCTCTTTCCACTCTTAAATCTGATATTGTGATAATATTAAGTCACTTGAATCATGACCCTATTCATCAAGAGTTTTTATGTTTGTTATTTCTAGGCAAGATAAGGCTGATTTGTTCTGTTTTTAAAAAAATGAACTTATATGATTGTGATAGCTGATTATCCAAGTTGCTTCAATAGTGGATGATGGGAATGTGTAACTGTTTCAGATTAATCCTTAAAACCTTAAATACTAGGATTTAGTTTGTTTACTCTTGCTTTCTCCATCCTACGTAAATAATTTACAGTTTTATTTGTTGTGTAGAATTGAAATTTCATTGAGTTGTTTGTTCAAAGTTAGTTAAGAATGCAGTGACTCTAGTTATTACATTTAACTATCTTCATCATGTTAACATAAAACTTGCAGTGGAATAGCAAATGATTTGAGAACTCTATTATTTTGAATTTTCAATTAGTACAGATCCAAGCCAAGGAAATGACAACTATATGGCCTCATTAATATCTCAGTAATAACCAACCCAGATGCCCCTCAGTAGATGAATGGATCAAGAAAATGTGGTCTATATACACAATGGAATTCTATGCCTCCATCAGAAAGAATGACATTGCCCCATTTGTTAGGAAATGGAAAAACTTGGAAAAAATTATATTAAGTGAAGTA
>NW_012267281.1:14223061-14285351 GCF_000151885.1 Dipodomys ordii | reverse complement strand
AGGGGGGAGGCTGGGAAGGGATGTGAAGGGTAAACAAAGGAGGAGGCTGCAATGCTTGGTAAGAAATGTACGCATTATCCTGCCCATGTAATTGTAACTCCTCTGTACAGTATGTTCACAAATAAAATAAAATTAAATTATTAAAAAATATATCTCAGTAATAAATATTAGAGATAAACATCAATATATAATCAGGAAAGGCTAAGTCTTTTCTAACTACAAAGAAGTGTTTTATTCTGGGATTTTGACAATAAGAAACCATCATTATTTAATGATAAAGTGGTCCTTTACTCAGAAATGGAGGGTGGGGTTTGGTTGCATATTTATTGCAGGATACAGAACTGCAGGTAAGTAGGAGAAAAAATTAGAGCTTTCTTTTGTCTTGAGGTTAAAATTTATTCAGGAAACATGCTAGGTGTCTTTGGCTACCTATAATCCTAATCCTAGCTACTCAGGAGGCTGAGGATCAAAGCCAACCTGGACAGGAATGTCCATGAGATTCTCCTCTCCAATTAATTACCAAAAAGCCAGAAGTTATAGTGCTACTGTTGAGCAAAGAAGCTCAGAGACAATGCTCAGGATATAAGTTCAGGCCCCAAGACTTGCACGCACAAAAACACACACACACACACACACACACACACACACATCCAATCTGGATTTGCTGCTCACTCATATAAATGAAGACTAAGAGTCAGTATAACAGATTAGAATCCTAGCTCCTGTCACTAGAAGTAGTTATTTGTTTATTATGCTTACATACCTTAGTGTGAAGTTCATAAGTTTGATCTAGAAAAGATGCAATCGATGTTCATATTTTTACCTGTTTACCAGGAAATAAGGCAGAATAGGGAAAATTAGAACTTCACTATTTAAATTAACACAGTGTTGTTTTTTATTTCAACAAAATATACAGGAAAGGAGATTGAAGGAACCACGCAGCATCTTCTATATTTGACCTACAATCTTCCAACTACTTAAGAAATTTCCAGTGGAAAATTTGTACCTTAAATACTTTGCAGTTCCTTGTATGAAATAGTCAATACAACTTTGTGACATGACATTATTGGATTGTGTTTCTCTTCATGTATATAGAATACTGTTGCTAAAACAAGAATTGCAAATAAACATCAATACATAGAGTCAGAAGGGTGAAATCTTTTCTGACTACTTGTTATCCCACCTTTCCTCATGAAGTATAAAGTATGATTTCCTCTACATTTCTCCCCACAGGAACAGTACAATAGAGAACAATAGGACACAACACAGAGATAAGCAATCATAACTAGAAAGTTCATTGTTACAAAGAAAAATTTGGAATGTTGACAACCAAATGTGCTCTGGAAATTCATTTTGACCATTATTGTCAATTTGCAGTTTAAAAATGAACAGATAATTTAAAACATAGGCATAAATAATTGCTTGGCATAATTGTAACAAAATGCACATGCTCTTTAATTTCAAAAGGAATGTGTATAGTATTATTTTAGAAAGAAGCATGAGCACTTAGGCAAATAAAATCTGAAAGCAATAAGAAAAACATATTTATGCTAATTTGATACTGTTAGTTCAATTCTATAATAGTCATAGCACAGCCACTAAAAATTTTATGACCATTTCCTGAACTTAACTATATACCTTAAAAGAAATGCTTCATTAAAAGTTATTTTGCATGTGTGAATTCATTTCCATATCTATAAACAAGAGCTTTACTGAGGGATGGAGAGATGTTGTGTGTGACTTCCTACCGACTGTCCGCGCAGCAATTCACACTGTTCAACTATTGCTATACAGCTGTAAAGACAGTAGGGAATTATTCAGTTGTTTGTGATTTTACACATCTGACAGTTAAATCTGAACATCACATGCAAAATAGTACATATAGAACAATATGGATTTGTTTCTCTCCCTGGTCAGGGTTAGATCTAAATATCAGCAAAAGATCCCATGAAGAAATCTCTTTACCCATAAGACGGACACTTCTTTCACACTAATGCCTGTGCAATACCAGCCCTGAGAATTTTCAGAACAGAAGGAGGTCTCATAGTCATGAATCAACTGAAAATGGAGCCTGCAGATTAATTTTGCATCTTCACTAGACAAATTTGAAATTTCTGAGCACAGCGTAGCATCACAATGGACCCTTAATATAGAATGCTTCTCCATGCCAGCAGATTCAAAATTAGATTGAAAATTCCTCAGATATGTGAGTTTGGGTGGGATGTATCCAAATGAACATAGCATACTAGGGATTTACAGACAAGTAAACCACAAACACATTGTACTGATTGCACAAAATTATTTGTTATCATAATTCTTGCAGTATACTTCAATTTTGGAGAGAATAGTTATGTTAATTGCTATACTTATCATTTAAAAGGTTTAAGTCACAGATATGTAAATTTCTTTCCTGTGCAATCGTCAAGAAAATTATGGATTGTTTTTCTACATGTAGCATATTTCAATATTTTTCTGTTCTTTGAGAATACATTAGCAAAAAAGAGACTCATTTATAAACCAGAAAGCAGACTACAACCAATACAGAGTCTTCCAAAAGAACCTTGATTATAAATTCCCAGCCCAATTCTGAACAATAAATATTATAGTTTATTAATTTCTTAGTATTCTGACTGTTATCAGATTAAAATGTTGTCTTTAAGAACACAAGAGTTTTCATATTATTTGATACCACTGAAATTCTTCAGAAGTCAAAATATATTGCAAAAAAAAAGAATGATATTGGTGCCAGTCTCTATGAGTTTCTCATGTGCCTACTACATTTTGTTTTGGGAACTATTTTTAAGGATGTTTTCCAGAAAACATGGTATCCCCATCAACAACAAAGATACTATTTCTTTACAGCTTAGAAAATGGAGATCATGTTTTCTTTGGGGAAAAGAGGGCAAAGTTATTTACATGTGTAGTAAAATACATTGCATAAGATCAGAGTTCTGTTATAAAAACAGTCTTTTCTACATGAACATGTATCTTATGATTTCTTCACCCATGAGGACTGGGGATTTAAAGAGTCAATATATAATTCCTGTCATTCAGACTTTTGCTTTTGTGGAGATTTATAATCTTTCCTTTATTTCTGATCAGGATGACTTATCTTTTACCAGTATCTATGAAATTGTGTTTGTTATGAGCAGCATAAAATCTCAGACTCTGCCAGTCTATATGGCTGATATTTGCAGGTTTATAGAGCTAAAACTTCAGAGCAAATAAATTTTCTGATTTCTTGACCCCCTCTTTATTTTCTCAATTTCACTATGTGAACTACAGCTACCATTAAATTAATACATTTGAGTGTATGATTTAATTAGTTGTCCGAATAATCGAAGAGAATATCATACCAACAAAACTATGCTAAGTCACAGGGGAAAACACTTTCGGAAATGTAATGCTATGTTTATTTTCTAATTGTTTTTGATACAATAGGTTAAAAAGGAAATGTGGTATCTCTTTAGAGCAATTAGTTGTAAGCAGATAGAAAAATGCAGAGCAATTCTGTTACTGGGGTAAACTGGCATTGACTAATATGCCACCTAGAAGACAGTGTGTGTCTTCCACACCCTTTAATGAAAAAAGTAGTTATATTTGCAAACAAGTACAGTCAAGTTGTTTCATAGGTATAAATCCCCAACATAACACTGGAAATATGTTGTGCATAATTAATGATTGTTTCTTTCAAAAATAATGAATGCTACTGAAATTTTAATGACATATGGAGTATGAGACATCACCTTCATGGTTATAATAAATGACTAAAATAACAAGAGTTATGAAATCTTTACTTGTGTTAATGAAAATAAAACTTATGTACAAGGGAGCCTTATTTCTGGGGGGTTATGTGATGTTTCTCAATAATACATTAACTATTTCTCAGGCTAGAAATATAAATAAGTTTTGCTTTAAGGTTGTGGTGTTCCCTTGTTTAAATCTTACAAATGTTTAAATGCTTATGTGCTGCAAAAACAAAAAGAGCTAACTGCACTGGGAATATGCACCTCAAAGGCTTAGAAGGAATATGGTGTTGCTGAAGAATGGCTTAACCTTTTCTTCTCATCCCTCTAGTTGTATATTTCAATTCAAATAGTCCTATCCAAATAGTAAGCTTTGTTTTCCTGAGTGATATATTACAGAAACCTTTTTACAAGATGGCAGCCTACATATGTGTTTATTTATTTACTGATAGAAGTCAGAATATATATTTCAAAAACATTCCAAAATCTACAATTCATTTTAGATCAAATCTTAAATTATAATATCAACATATGTTTTTAAAGTATTAATTAATGGATGATGATATTATCTACCAGAATGTTCCTTATCATTCCCTTAGGAAGGCTCTTTACTGCTTCTCCATGCCTCTAGCCTTGTTTTATGCTGGTTTTAAGATAGGATTCCCTTCCTGGTGTGGGCCTGTTCAAGATACATTTAAATTAGGTTTCAATAGCTAGGATAATGTGCATAAGCTACTACATCCAGCTCTCATTGACGGCCAGTCTTATGGACTGTTCTGCCTAAGCTTGTAGATTGCTAACTTGAAAAGATCATGAAAGCTATTCATAGGTCAAATAAAACTGTTGCCTAATAAGAAACAATGATTTAAATTCAACAACAGCCACATATTATTATTTAGTAATAGTATGGTATTACATCTAGAGAAATTATAATGTGCCCTGGTACCGCAATATTTCATAAAATGTAAGAAGACAGGAAATATATGCTTGTGGTTTACTCCTGCCATCTTTGTCTCAAGACAATTTGCACTTTTGAGATTATTACTAAGATTGACAATTAGCACAATCCTAGATATCTGTTTGTGATTGTTATGCATTTTCTCATTATACCTAAGTATAATTCCGTAAATGCCTATATCATTTGAATGTATACAACTTGGAGGGCAGATATGTCCAAGGAATTTTGTTTTGCTTTGTTTCATTGTTTTGTTGTTGTCTATTTTGTTTTTTTTTTGTTTAAGAGAGAAGAGGAAAAGGAGTGATATCGTTAATGAAGAGCATAAAAACTACTTATTGTAATATCTTTAGTACAAATCTCAACCTTCATTACCAGTTTATGATTCTTCTCTTCTTAGGAAAAGAAAGTGGAGTTTAAGAGATTTGTGTGGTCTCACCTCAAACAACTATAATTTTCTGAGTTATATACTTCCGTATTTTTGGATATATGATGGTACTATATTCATTTTACGAAGATAGCATAAAAATAGTCTCAAAAAGAATAAATTTTATAAATTAAAACAGATAAAGAAAGGAAATATTGTCCCCAAATAGAGATATTTTTCCTCACCCATGAAAACCCAAGACACGTTTTTTGACTCTTGTATTTAAAATTTTATTCACTCTATTCTTCTCTCTCTTCTTTTCCCTAATATTAATGGCTTTTTGGATAAATTATCCAAAACTCTGGATTTAAATTTGTCATTCATCATCTAATTCATCATTTATTTTCTTCTGTTTATTATTTCTCAATTACATTTTCATATTTCAAGCCTGATAATCATAATCACAGAATTTATAAAATATTTAACTCAAGTATTCCATGATTATAAATCCTCTGTAATTATTTTTGGCTCATCTAGGTAATTTAACTTCAAAATCAAATTTTTCAAACAATCTTAAAGTTTTAAAAGCAAATGCTGTTTTTGCGAGTTTGATGCTAATATTCACTTTTTAGAATAATGTGGCCTGATTGTCTTTGTTCTTCTCATTTAGAGTCATTATTTTTTAATTTGACACGAATATGAAGAGGTGAAGATACAGAAAAAGATTATTTTTATTGTCTTTTCCATCTCTAGATCCTAGTGGAAATGTTACATTTAAAATAAACATTAATTCACTAAGTCTCCAACATGATGTATTGGGAAATGCATCTGGTATAAAGATGTCAAAGAAGAGACTGCAAACATGAATCCAGTATTTTTCTGAATTTATCAAGACTTAAAAATATTATTGACAGCTACATTTGGTTTTACAAACATATCCACCATGTTTCTAATATTTTTCATATTTATTACAGCAAGTCAATCATGATAAAACAGCTACAAACACAATCAAAAATTTCTTTTAAATATAATTTCTTTAAAATATAAATGTCTGCTTTTCCTGATTGCATTTCTACAAGGGAAATAAAATGGGATAAAATGTCACATTTGCATTAAAGTTACCCTAAGAAACTAAAACATCACTAAACTCCATTCTTAACTTTGGTGATTCTCTACCCAAGCAACTCCTCATTCCTTTCTTGTCCTTTATGCTCACATCCTTTGTGCTCCTTAGTTAATTTTAGTTGATAATCAGATGACCAAAATGCCATCCATTTTCCAGATCAGTGAAAAACTCATGTTGGATATTTCATACTTCCCTACCAACTCCATGTTTTTGTCTTCAATAATTCCTCCATCTTGTTGCATTCTAATTTCTTCCTGCTCCATAATAATCTGAAATTACTTTTCAATTGTTTACTTGATTACGGCATACCTTCCATACAGTGATTAGAAACAGCAGTAAAAAAAGTAGTTTGATATATTATATTCATAAACTGCCTTGTTAAATGGAAACACTTTTGTACAGCTACTTAAAGATAGTATTAATTTTTAAAAGTCTTAAATCTACAAATGAAAAAAAAAATTCTTCCTCATTCCATTTGATACTTTTGGGTCCAGAATAGTGTCTGTCACATTTATTTCCAGTGCTTAATTTATTAACTTCATACTGAAAAAGAATCTGAGTCTATTTAAAATTGACTTTTAGTGGTAGGTGAATGAGTACAACTTAAATAGAAATGATTATTTTCTATGCCAAAATTTCTAAAAGAGAAGTTAAAAACTGTGCCTACGATTTTACTTCACATGAAACAAAAAATTGGCATTTGATAAAAGAAGTTATATTTACTTCTCTCAGAGGTATTTCCATTTGAATTATATTAAATTACCTGAAGCAACACAGCATTTTCAAGATATAAAGAAAAAAACAAAAATTGGATGCATTTCCCAAGCCAGATTAAAATTCTCATTTTTATATGTTCAACATTTTATGAGATTGCCAGGTTATGGAATATGGATGTTTATTTGATTTTATAGTTAATTACTGTTTATCTGAACAAGTTGATTAACCTCATTTTTCTTTCCTCAATAATCATTTGTTTTGGATTAGAAACTTTGAGTGCATGGACGCAGTAAGAACTTTAAAGAAAAATAATGTTTTCCGCAGGGCCCTTCCACATCCCGATATTTTTTAATTTTTATGTTTCATTAAAACAAAAGAAGTGAGAAGAAGAGGTGAAGAACGAAGGAAGAGTAAAGTGAAGAGGAAGAAAAGGAGAGATGAAGGAGGAAAGAAGCAAATGCGCACAATTTCCAGCCTTCGCTTCAGCACTGGGAAACTAGCATCATGTTTTATTTCACAGCCTCTCTTTCTGTGCTATTCCTGGAATATATGAGCCTTAAAGCACATTTTAGAAGGTTTTGCTATCTTTCCCTAGACACTGAATTAAGGACCAGTGCAATTTCACTTTGCACAAAACGGCTGCCCAGGGCTACAGATTCTTCTTTTAGTGTCCCCCTCAAGTCAGAGCCTCACATTTCCTGCTCATGCGCTCTCTCCAGATACCTTGACTGTCCTTATTATTGATTCAGTTTAGACACAAAATGAGTTCTTTCTCCATTCTAGAACAAAAATTTGCTTTTCTGAATCGGTTTAAGCCTTTATACTAAGATGAATCCTTAGAGTACAATCTTTCTAATTACTTTCATTAAGCCTAGAGAAGTAAAAGGGGAGAAAACAGAAGATTAAAATATATATTATCTTTCCACCGCAAACATCGCATGGCTTGATCAAAGAATTGCAAAGTTGGGAATTTATATTTTTTGCATAAGAAGATATCCCACAAGCAGGAACGAAGGTATCACTACAGAGAAACATATTTTCATTTCTTGGAAGAAAAAATTACAAATGGAAAAATTATGATTCTCTGTACTTTTCTGAGAGGAAAGCCTTAAACCTGTAGTTAGACCTTTTCTCTATTGGAAGCTAACCTGTAGAGAAGGTTGCTTTCTTCATGCTGATGTTTGTTCCTGTTGATCTGGGACTACTTTTTTTTATCTCAGAGGGGCAATATTTGTGGTCATAGCAAATAACCAAAAGGCTTTTTGATCTTTGAATACTTTGGTGATTCTTTTCACAAGTAGAATTTCAGATGCTAAATCATCTCCCTCCGAAGCCTTAGGACTTTGTTTGTTTTGCAAGAGCTCAGGCTTATGAGCAAAATAATAAAATTAAGACTTCAAAAATCAATGGGCTCACTGGGGAAAAATGTGATGTGGATAAATGTGATATATTCACCTATCATGTGTCAGACCTCCTACACAAGCTCATGAATGTGGTTTGACTTTATCACATAGACCATTTATTACTGGCAGTCAATGAAAGAGTTGAGGTCAAAATAATAGTTTACCCCCAAATTACTTCCTATATGTAAAGGTAGTGAGTGGCAATGTTTTAAGAATAAATCCATCAAAATGAAACACACAGGAAGCAATGAACATGATTTCATATAAACTAACTGTAATCACCAAAATGGTGGTTCAACATTACTAAAATTTAAATTGTAAAGAACTTGTTAGCAAAATATATTGAAGCAGCACTGATATTTGGAGGAACATCTCCAAATGATGTAAAGCCAATGGAACTTCCCATCTACATATTAATCTGTATAGATTAGAGAATGGCTCAAACTCTAACTATTCCAGAGAAAGAGTTCATTACTGCTAAGTACACAGCCAGGGAGTTCATAGCCATGATACCTCTCAGGTAGAATCATGTTTCCATTTTCTTAAAGACTTTTGGAGATACATGCGCACGTGCGTGCGTGCGCGCGCGCGCGCACACACACACACACACATTTTTTTGTCCAGTCCTGGGACTTGATGAACTCAGGGCCTGAGCAATGTCTGTGAGCTTCCTTTTGATCAAAACTAGCATTCTACCACTTTAGCCCCAGAGCTAACTCTGGCTTTTTCTGTTTATGTAGTACTGAGGAATTGAATGCAGGACTTCATGGATGCCAGGCAAGCACTCTACTGCTAAGCCACATTCCCAGCCCAATCTATGAATTTGTAAATTTATAAATATAAATACATATATTTACCCTTAAACTTCTGCTCATACTAAACACTTGCAACTAAAACACTCTTGCTTTTTAAATAAAGTTTAATTTTGTCAATCAAATGAAATAATGTTTTCGCAACAGTTCTCTAAACCTTCTTCTTCCATTTGCATTCTTATTACTACATACCCTTGATTGCCATTGATGGTGCCCAAATAGAAAGTCTGTTATAATAATTGCACACTATGTATTCTGCCTTACTTTGTTCATCAAAACACACTTTTAAACACGAGAAGCAATTAAGCATGCTAATGCACAGCTTTTGAAAAAAAAGCTGCAGTTTTTACTTTTAAGCTAAAAAATTATATTAAAATCAAATGTAAGAGATAAGGTACCAGAAGAGCTCTAAAAGGCAATGCCAGCACAGAATTCAAGCTGAATTAGACATAAGATGAGTTAGTTATTATTGACACTCTAGAATAATATTAAATGAGAATACTTTGTTAAAATGTACAATTATAGAATATTTTAAATTATAAACATGTGTGGCAAACATAAAAGCACATATTTTTAAAACTGCATCTATAATTTTGGCCATAAATTTTAAAAAGAGAAATACTTCCAAATAATTATCATTACCTGAACATAAATATAAATAGATACAGACACTGATGTAATGAGATGGAATTTTTATAACAAAAAATATCATAAGACACTTGAGTTTAAGATTAGAATATTTGTATGTTGTTGAACATAACTTGATGCCAATTCAAACTACATATTTTCAAAGTAATAATTTATCATTAATGGCAACCCCAAAGAACATGCAATGATGCACACTCATCTATGTGAGTTTATTTATAATGTGGAGAGAATCTCAATGGCTCAGTTAAACAACATTAAAATACGAATTAAAATAATGCAAATATCAACTAAAACCTATAAGTTTGTAATGAGAAAATGAATGAAAGATGTCCTGATATACACTAAAAGTAAGCAAAATGAAATAAACTAATATTGTCTAGAATTATTTTAATTATAACAGCACTATGGTACAGTATAAAAACAAGATAAATTTCCAAATTAGGCTAAAAGGAAGATGTAATCTCAAAATCATTAAAAATTACTTTGATGCTCATATGGTTAGAGATAAATATATAGATAGATAAATAGATAGATATACATAGAGATATAGATATATAGATATTTACTCCTGGGACTTGAACTCAAGGCCAGTGTGCTGTCTCTGAGCTTTTTTAATTCAAGGTTCATGCTCTACCATTTGAGCCATAGCTCCACTTCTATTTTTTTTGCTTTGTTTTTTTAGGAATTTATAGGAGATAAGAGCTTATGAACTTTCCTACCCAGGCTGGCTTCTGATTGCTCAGTGGAAAAAGATAAGACTATGTGGTACTGATTTGTACATTTATAATTTGTGAAATTTTCAAATAGATCCCAACCTGGAATAAAATAAATTTTCAAAAGGAACAGAAATATTAGAGTCCAATGTCCTATATAAATACAAGTGAAAAAATTATAAATAATACATGAACAACAACCAAAAACTAATGCTATGGAAACAATACAATAATATAATATGTTATTGTTATTAAAGTATTTAAACTCTCAGTCATCAAATAAACAAATTAAAAGATTTAAAATATTGGACTAGGAAGGTGGCTCAGTAGCAGAGTGCTTGCATTGCTTGCATGAAGCCCTGGGTTCGATTCCTCAGCACCACATAAGCAGAAGAAGCCAGAAGTGGTGCTGTGGCTCAAATGATAGAGTGCTAGCCTCGAGCTGAAGAGCTGAGGGACAGCACCCAGGCCCAGAGTTCAAGCCCCACGACAAGAAAAAAAAATGATTTAAAATATTATCTTATAAGGGGCTGGGAAGGTGGCTCAGTGGTAGAGCTCTTGCCTTGCATGCATGAGGCCCTGGGTTCGATTCCTCAGCACCACATAAGCAAAAAGCCGGAAGTGGTTCTGTGGCTCAAGTGGTAGAGCGCTAGCCTGGAGCTGAAGAGCTGAGGGACAGCGCTCAAGCCCAGAGTTCAGCCCCAAGGACCCAAAAAATATATATTATCTTATAAGAATTAAAATAGTATTATTTGTTAGAGAAAACCCATGAGTAATACTCCCATTAGAAAAATGGATTAAATAAATAGAAAAATTAAAGGTTAAGAAAAAATAACATCAGAATGGTCAAGTTTTACTAACATTTTAAATAATTTTGAAATAAAGTATTATAAACATTTATAATACCTTGGGAAAAGAACAAAATTTTCAACAGGATAAAAATAATTCTAATCTTAAAAAGTTTGTAAGTAGAATTGAATTAAATTGCATTTACCAAGTACATCATGAAGAAATTTAGAAACTTCTGTTTACAGTTAAACAAGGGATTATTGACTGCTTGTTATTAATTCCAAGAAAATTATAAATTCTTAAGAAATGATAGAAAGACATTACTGATGAACAAGAAATTTGCATTAATATTTTATGGACTGGAAATAACAAGTATCTTCAGATAAGCTAGAACCATTTTCTCAGTCAGAAAAATTCAAATTTTCTTTCACAAACTGTAAATGTAGTTGAAGCTGTCTTCTATTCACTGCTGGTAGTCAGTTGGTTAGTTAAAGACAAAAGTGCTTCATTGAGTGTTGGTTTGTGAACTGATCTGGCTAAGGTGACAAGTAGAAGGCAGTTGTTTTGGGTTTGTTTTTCTTTTTCCTAGATCTGCTTTACAAGAACATGGTCTCAGCATTTGGGTTCCTGTGATTGGCTGATACTTGTGTCTTGTTACCAGAGGAGGCTAGAGTTGCTGGGTGCCAATAGCTCACATACAACTTTCTCAGGAAGCTTGAGATCTGGAGAACATCAGGCAGAAAAGCCCAGGAGACAACTCCAAAATAACCATCATAAGAGGCAAATTGAATGTGAGGCTTAACCTTAGTGCAGAAGGCAACCAAATGCAAGTCAGTTCTTTGCATTTAAATTCAAACCCCAGAATCCAGAAAAAAATCATATATGATTTATGAATGCAGACATATTCACTATGTATTAGAGTCTATTTACATATCAAGTTAAGTATCACTTCACTGTGTCTGTTATGACTAACTTAAAATATGTAAAGAGATGGCTTAAGCAAAGTTCAATTCAACACAATTACATTGGTTGAGTCTATTAGAATAATGACCAGCTGTTAGAAGCCAGCAACTGCTAGAAAGCTGGATCTGATCAGAGGATTTCCACTAGAGCTCCTCCCTAGTTCCACATAAAAAACTGGATTTCATTGTGTTGAAAAAAAGATAGCAATATCAAACAAACAGGAGTAAAAACAAAATAGAGCAAATACAGAAAGAAAATCAGTATTTGTAACAGTTGAACTAAAATTGTAGTTCATTTTGTCTCTTAACTTTTCACCATGAACAATGATTGAACATACAAACTGCTGAAAGTGACAACCAATAATTTTCAGGATCAGAATTCAAAGCTATCTTTATTTCACAAAAGAAGCCTGTTTTTCCCTGTGAAAAACCTTTAGAAGAGAGAAATCTTATTCTGATTTTGGTATGTTTTGACTTGATCTATAACAAAGCCTCATATTTAGAAGGTACCTCTGTTTAAGGTTTCCAAAAAGGAATGCCTGACAAATTAGGCAGCAAGCACGTGTCTCATTAGCTCCTAGAAAATGTCAAAATAATTTACACATTCAGAGAGTTAATGATGGGTCTCTAATAAGGTACTATTTTCAATCCAATTTTAAAACATCTAGGTTTTTCTTTCTTTCTTTATATTTTATTATAAAAATTTAAACTTAAACAATTTCAGTAAACCTAAGCTTTTTAAGAATTGGTGGAAATAAATATATAAACATGTTATACATTAATGGGTGCATGAACAGTAATATGCAACATTACTTTATATCTATATGTACTACATACATTACATAAACTATATCCTGTATGTTTTATGATATATATACTAAGAATTTCATGTATTCTCTGTATATCTATATCTATATATAGATATATATAAAATGTACCATACTGCATGCCTTATGAGCATATGCGTGTGTGTGTGTGTGTGTGTGTGTGTGTGTGGTATATAGTATAGTATATAGTATGGTAAGTTTTCTAGTAATTAAAAAAATATCCATGACAGGGTTACCTTACATTATGAATCGGCCTTGTTCGCTGATATTTGGGCTTAAACTCAGGGTCCTGGAACTTGATTGGCTTGCTAGCTTTTGTCTGGAGCTCTTCCATCTGGGACACACAGTAGCTAAGATATTTTTGTTTTTGTTTTTGGTCAGTCCTGGGACTTGAACTCTGGGCCTGGGAGTTGTCTCTAAATTCTTCAGCTCAAGGCGAGCATTGTACCACTTGACACAGAATCAATTTGAATTTTCTGTTAGTTAATTGGAGATAAGAGTCTCATGGACTTTCCTGCCTGGGCTGGCTTTGAATCGTGATCCTCTGATCTCAGCCTCCTGAGTAGCTAGGATTAAGGCGGAAATCACCAGCGCTTGGCTTAAGCTTAGATTTTTGCTAGTAAATGGAAATGTAGTCACAGGGACTCTTATGCTAAAGCTAAAGTTTAATTGCATCACTCCAGGTCTTCAGCCACCTGAATAATGTAGCTGGGGTTGTAAGTATGAGCCATCACCACCTGGCTTTCTTCTCAGACTTCTAATTTCCATCTTACCATTTTTGTTTCACTTTATTTATTTTTTGTTAGTTTGTTTGTTTAGTTTGTGACTGAAACTGGGGTTTGAGCTTATTACCTGAGGCTTTTGCTCATTGCCTGGCATTCTACCAAGTAAACCATTCCTCTAAATGGAATTCATCTTACTTTTAAGCATATGAGGGCCTATGTGACAAAACAATGATGTTACAGGTCAGATACGCCCACATCACTTAACAGTTTTATCCACTCTAAACATAAGTAGCTTTTTATTATGATGATTCTATTTTTCAACTTCAAAAGTGTATAGTTAGCCCATATTTTTCTGTGCAGTTGTATTCAGATAATGACAAACTGTTAAAAAAAAACACGTTACAATAGCTTAAATGAGACTGAATTTTCTTTCATGCTCAATGATTGATTGATTGATGGATTGATTGATCGATTGTTACAGCGAACTGCTTTTAATCCCATTTTATGTTCCTTCATCTCCTTGGTGGTTTTGTTCCTAGCTCTGTGGGGGTTGCAACTCCACTTTTTTTTAAAAAAAAAAAATTTTATTGTCAAGGTGATGTACAGAGGGGTTGCAGTTACATACATAAGAGAGTGAGTACATTTCTTGTTGAACATTGTTACCCTCTCCCTCATTTTTATCCCAGTTTCCCTCTCCCATGATATCCCCCCTTCATATTGTGAAGTTCATTCCCAGCATGTTGTATTAGGAGTATCACTGTTGCATTGGTTCACCCTTTGTCCTTTGTCTCATCATTTTGTTGTTCCCCATCCCCACCCTAATTCAGATAAACTTATACAAAATACACAGGGTACCAAAATCAGATACAGTGACAACAAGGAATAAGCCGTAGAGGGATAAAAACAAAAAAGCCCAAGAAAAAATAAATAACTTCACATAGTACATTAAAATCAACAATAAGAAAAAGCCTCTAGTTTTCCATATCTTGGGGTTATTTTACTTAGCATCATGTTATATGGTCATATTACATGAAGGGGAAGGAAAAGGAACAAGACCAGGAACAGAAATGTCACCCTTCATTTCTGTTCATTACTTACTGGTGATAACTTATGTTTAGTGCTGCATAGCTGAGGATAAGGAAAATGATCTACAACGACACAGTCATGTTCCTTTTAACTCATCAGAGAGTACATCAATTCTTGTATTTGTTGCCAATTTTATTCTTATTTTTCTAAGCTTTAGATAGATATGCTATGCTAATTTTTCTGTTGTGTTTAATGTTCAATTATTATTCTCTATTTTCACACTCTTCTTCAAAGCTCTGCTCTATATTTCAAACTGTCTCGGTATTATCTCAACCTTACACCTCCACTTTTCCTCTTATAGTACTATCCAGGCTCTAAAGTTCACAATTTTGGCCATTATTTATCTATTTGTTTGTTTGTTTGTTTATATTCATTTATTTGTCTGTCATGGGGCTTGAACTCTGGGTCTGGGTCATGTCCTTGAGCTCTTCATCTCAAAGTGAGCATTCTACCGCTTGAGTCACAGAGCCACTTTTGGTTTTCTGGAGGTTAATTGGAGACAAGAGTCTCATGGACTTTCCTGTCAAGGCTGGCTTTGAACCGCGATCCTCAGATCTCAGCCTCCTGAGTAGCTAGGATTACAGGCATGAGTCACCGACACCCGGCTTTGCCATTATTTTATAGATCCTTTTTGCATAAAATATTGCTTGTTTTATCTCTTTGTCAGTATTCCATAAACTCTGATGTTTAGGACACTGCTACCAAGATACAAATCCTCGTTTTTTTTTTTCTTGAAACATACCAACTTCATAGCTTCCCTACAGCTCTGTATCATATTTATGGGATTCATATTACACTTTACCCTTCATAAGTTAAGCCTCTGTTCTGAGGAGAACCTGGAAGCAGGAAATGTACTGAAATAGTAGGACTTGCTTGGCATCAATTTGGGCACCTGATATTTTGAGTCACAAATTCCTGTTTCCTGTTTTTATCTTTGTGGTGAGTTACTCCATACAGAGGGAATAACTTTAGAGAACTCTCAAAGCTATGACAACACTGAAAACACATTGGCATGTACATATGTACGTATGTACAAAGTGTAACATGTTCATTTAGAATTTCTTAGTATAACTGGGCTTATATTTTTCTTGCATTTTCTAGCTCTTTTTTTTATTTCAAATTCATCCCATTTTAAAAGTCTTTTTCATAGCATTCTATTATTTCTAGCTCACTGATAGTGACTTCAAGGTAGACAATCTCAGTTTCCTTTATGCTCTACTGTTTGTGGCTACCACCAAACTACTCAAATTTGTCAGACATACAGTTTTGAAATGGTGTTGATAATAAAGGCTATTTTGATAGAAACATATTTTAGGAGTGTTCTAAACCTTTACTATAAATTTGCCTTCATATTGATGAAAAGTATAAACCAAGTAAATATCCTTTACCTCAGAGTCTTCACATTCCTTCCAATTCATTTATTCTCCTTCAGGTAATCTCTTGTCACTGTCTTATTAAGTTAATGACTATATTTCCACTTACAGATTGATATTTTTGTGCAAATACTGGTGCTTGCAGTCAATGCCTCATGTCCTTGCTCATCTGTCACGCTCACAGCTGATGCACTACCACCTAAGCCACAACTCCAGTCCAGATTTTTGCTTGTTAATTAGAAATGGGGAGTTGAGCAGGTATTTCTGCCCAAATATTTGGCTTTGAACAAGGATTCTCCAGTTCTAAGTCTTCTGAGGAGCTGGGATTACAGGCATGGGCAAACCAGGCCTGGTTTATAGTTATTTTTTAGTATGGTTGAGTTTATATCTTTTTGTCATATTTCCTAGCTCATTTTTCAAGTTGAACACTTTATACTTATTTTAATGTTTTTTAAGCACTCTATATTTTCTACCTTTTTGAAGGTTATTTAATGCATACCACGAAGTTGCTTTTTATTACACTGGAGAGACCTGGTAGCAAGCTACCATAAAATTTTACTTAGGCTTATAATTCATACATGTTATCTAAATTCAGACCATTTTCTAAAATTATTTTGAACCTACAATTTCAAGAACTTCCTGATGAGTTAACTTCCTTTGAAGTCTTCTCTTTCTTTTTATCCAGAACAATGGGTTAAATTACTTATAAGGTGTTTGCATACAGATGCTAAATTTCATCTTTTCAATTGAAAACAATGATGTCATGATCAATGTTCTTATGAAAATTTTTATGACCATATCAGTTTTGAAATAAATTTAAATATTAGCTTGAGTAATTCAATCTTACCCTCTTTACATGGAAATATATTTCTTTTTATCCTTGGAACTTCATTATTTGTCACAATGTTATTACTAGAGTGTTTTTTGGCAGTTTTCTGCTTGGGGAATCTTTAGTTCAATTCTCAATATTGATTTTAATAAGTCTTTTTTCTACCATTGGATGCATCTTTTTTTCAAGTATATTCTTTTGAATCATGGATATATTTTCTGAAATGTATCACTCACATACATGCCATTATTTTATAAACAAATCTGAAATGTATATTCCAGAAAAACATGATGTGAGCTACAGTAGTAGCAGACTGGATTGGAGACATCAAGAGGCACTGAATAGTCTAGGGTAATGGAGGCATTCCAAGCCCTGGCTCTAAAAATTGCCCTCAAAAAGGAAATCACATGCTTTTCCTGAAATTTTAGGGAATTAGATTTTTTAATGACCAAAAATACATGTACAAAACCACTCTTTCTCATGTGTCATCACCAGGAGATAGAGAAATATATATCTGAATATGATTTCAGTCCAATGAGAGAAATATTAACTCTTTCCTCTTTGTCAGTGAGGTTGCTAGTATATGTTAGTAGGCGTATAGGATATTTTCTTCTTACTCCCCTTAAGTACACCACCAGTATACAAAAATATAAAATTTTCCAATTGATTACTTCATGCTTTTCTGTGTCAAAGCATAATCTGAGATTAAGCACCACCACCCCATAAAAGAATTTGAATAAACCACACATTATGGAACTGTGGTATTGAGGGTGTTAAGTTTACTTATCAATTTTCATATTTTGTAAGATTGGAATGTGTCTTAAATTTGTTTCTAAATTATAAGCCTAGAATATCAAATGACCTAGGCAATTTCTTCTAATGATGCAGGCAGGAAATGACTACGTTGTTCAATAAAAAAAAATTGCACAGCCAATTTTGAGGAAGTGCAAGATCAATGAATTGCAGCACAGAAACAAGTGCAAGGTTTTCTTCTTCACATATAGATCAGGTAGACAAGAGGACAGAACTAGAACATGATTGATGCTGGAGCAGAGCTAACATCCTCTAAAACTGAGACAGAATATAATTTTTAAAACATAATCTCAGCACTGAGCAAATAAAGTAAAATATTCCTGTTTTTGATCAATTTCCACATGAGCTAAAGGTTTTTATCAGAGCCTTGTGAGAGGTAAAAGAGAAATATACTTGATTGATATTCTAATTTACCCCAAGAAACTAAAAATAAGATCATATTTTTTTAAAAAACCTACAAAACCTCAATACATTATATAAGTTCAATACAAAGTTTCTAATAATATCCAAAGCATAAGTCTCTTTAAAGATAATAGGCTTCAGTTAAAGAAAAAGAACATGGTATATAATTTACTTATAAAAAATGGGATGTTACTAAAAGCTGTCTCACTGATATGCTTATATAGAATTGCAATTTGAACTAGATTTGTTTTATTTAATCAATTTACAGATTATTTAACCCTCTGGTAAGTTACTGAATGTGAGCATATAATGTATTTTATGGTTATTTTTAATCATCAAGTTCATAAAATCTAGAAAATATCCAATTTTGCACTTCAATATCAGAACTTTAGCTTGACAAGATCACAGGTAATTAAATATTATCCTTATCTTTATCTTTTCTTAGTTTTACTTGTTCATAAAGTACTTACTGGATAACAAAAAGAACTATCGTTCCATATTCTACTATGTAAAATCTCTTCTTATATGAAGAACATTTGGAAGCTAACCCAATATTTAAAAACTAGGAAGTTTTTTTGTTTTTGGTTTTTTTTAATTGTGAAAATACTGTACTGAAGGGTTACAATTACATGGGCAAGATAATGAGTACATTTCTTATCAAGCATTGTAGCCTCCTCCTTTGTTTCCCCTTCCCATCCCTTCCCATCCGCCCCCCCAATCCTCCCCCTTCTCCCTCCTCCCCCCACACCAAAGTTGTAAAGTTCGTTTTCGACATAACGATTTGTACATCTCATTGTTGCAATGGGTCCACCTGTATCCCTATTTAAACGATTTGACAAACTAGGAAGTTTTAAATCTCAGAAATTCCATGAGAGAAATAATTCTCTACCCATTCAAATCTAGAGCTGTAACTATTTAAGGAGTTATTTATGTACTGTGTCACTCACTGGCTTGACAGACAGTTGAAAAGTAATGGGTGTTGATTACTGTGAGAGAGGACACATATCCTTATCTGTCTTGTACATGAACAGCCACAATTAGAAATATTTCTGAAAAAAGTGTGATTATATGCACATAGTTATTGAGCCCTTGTGATCCTCTCCTAAGAAGGTCACATGGTCTCCATTATTTGTAATGATTAGTATACAGCTAGGATAATCTTGGCAGATGAGCAGAATAGCTCAAAACTATGTACATATGACTACATAAGATGATGCTAAGCTAAATGAGCTCCCAGACATGGACACAAGAGGTTTTTCCTTGTTGTTGTTTTTCTCAATGTACCACATGATTTTTTTTCTCTTGTGTTTTCCCCCCTATGTTTTATCCTCTGTTGTCACTGCGTTAAATTTTGCTACCTTGGGTATAGTATATATATTTAACTAAACTAGGGAAGAGAAGGGGACAACAAAATGGTGAGGCAAAGCACAAAGGGGGAACCAATGCAACAGTGATACTCACAAGACAATATGGAGGAAAAAGGCAGAAAAATGAGGGAAGGAGTAACAAGTTAGGCAAGAAATGTACTTACTACCTTACTTATATAACTGTAACCGCTCTGTACATCACCTTGACAATAAAATAAAATAAAGAATATCCTCCTTTGGCCTCCCTGTGTGAATATTTAGAGTCCTGTTTAATTTCTCATGTCTAATGGTAATTTTTGTCTTTTATTATCTATTGGGTTTACTTGTATTTTTGTCTTTTATTATCTATTAGGTTTGTTTGTAGATTTGTAGGCACATTCTAATTATTGTAAATGAGGACAATCATACAACCTGTGTTTCTTTGAGACAAAGGGTGAACTTGGTGAAACTTACTAGGAACTGTGTTGAAAATGAATTATACAACTTAGGAAGGGGGATTAAGAGGAAAAAAACTGGAAGAAAATGAGGGAAGAGGTGACACTATTAGAAAAGAAATGTACTCAATACCTGACTTATGGAACCGTAATCCCTCTGTACATCATTTCTACAGTTCAAAAGAAAACAAAAGAAGTGAGGGGGCACTGACCTTTCTTTTCCAAGGATTCAATTGGATACAGAAACGACTTTTGGCTATTATCTTAAATATTCACATGCCAATTAATCTTCAAGATGTCTGCAGTCCTGCTGCTCTTCCACAATGTAACTTGCCTGCAAGTTAAAGGATTGGACAGTCCTATATAGATTAAGAAAGATAGTTAATAAATAAATGCTAAGCATCCTGACAGCCAGCTTAGTCAATGGTCCTCTGTGTATATATTCTGAACACTTGGACTTCATAATGTGAATAATACCTTAAGTTCAGCTGAGGACTATGAGAAACATTTGCCCTAAGTTTGTAGTTCCAACATGAATTTAATATTTCATATAGTCCTTTAAAATATACTTCTATAGGATTAAATGAAGTTCAGTTACTAATTTGAGGAGTGATGATTTTTTACTTTCTTGTGATAATAAATTTCTATCAAGTATTTTAACATCAAGATTGACATTATCATACTTTTTGCTAAAATGTGTGTTTGTGTACATATATATATATGTATATGTGTACATATACACATACATGTACACATAAAATGACTGAATCTAAAGCTTTTTATATTTCTCGAATAAACTAAATATATATGTTAAAAATTTAAAATTTTTAATAATTGGATAAACAGATGATAGATAGATGATTAGCTATACAAAGAGGAACAGAGTTAAATTTTGTAATAGTATGTTCATTCTTTTGACACTTTTGATTATACATAAGTATGCTCTACCATTTTATTTTATGGTACAGTTTTGATTCTGCTTTCTTAGTGAGGCTACATAGATTTCTTAAAATATGCTAGAATTTCTTTTTCTTTTTCTTTCTCTCTGATAAGGTAATTATATTTGTTTTTAACATATATTTTATTGTAAAGATACTGTACAGAGGGGTTACAGTTATGAGTACACTTTCTATCAAGCATTGTTACCACCTCCTTTGTTTTTCCACTAGCATCCCTTCCTTTCCCACCTCCCCAACTCCTACCTGCCTCCCCCTGAAGTTGTAAAGTTCGTGTCTTGTACATCTCATTGTTACAATGGATCAACCTGTATCCTTGTTTCAGCATTTTGCTATTTCCCTTCCCCTCCCCAAATTAGAAAAATGCGTATACAAGATGCAGGGCACCAGAATCAAATACAGTGAAAACGGGTTATACCATGGGGGAAGAACATACAAAAGAAACAAAAAAACACATAGTACAGTATAAGTACGCTAAAAAGAACAGCAAGAAAGATAAATCTTCTTATGTCCCTATATTGGGGTTCATTTAGCTTAGCATAATCTTATATGGTCATATGTCCATATCTTTTGAACATTTCTGCTTGTTTGATTTGGTAGGACTTTGGTTAGAACTCAAATCCTGAGGTTTACAAGGTAGATCCTTAAAACTCGAGCCAGTAGTCCAATCATGTTTACTTTAGTTATTTTTTAGGAATGCTCTTATTTGTGTTTTTTTCTCTTTATGTTGGTTTCTTTTCTGTTCAATATAAGTTTATTGTTATTATTAAGTTGTTATAGAGAGTAATCACCATTTCATAAGTCAGGTAAAGAGTACAATTCTTTTTTGGACAAATTCATCCCACACTTTACATCCCCCTAATTTGTATTTCTTCTGCTCATGAATTACTTTTGCACATAGTGTGTACTGAATACCTGACTGCATTTGTTCACCTTTCCTTCCACCCTTACTGTACCTCCCTCAAAAGAAAAACAGCTAAAGAAAACCAAGCATCACTACCACCACCAACAACAACACAGGAAAAACAAAGCATGAGACTCATAATTTTAAATATCTAGCCTCAGAAGTATATCCTACTACTTACATGTAGTATTGCTGAGATCACAGGCACAGACGCTGTGCATTTCTTTAAATGGGTCCTGCTAATTTTTTGTCCAAACTAACTTGGAATTATAAAGTTTTCAACTTCTACACAGTTGTAGCTACAGGAATGGTTTACTATGCCATACCACCACTTATTTTTTGAGATAGGATGCCAATGGATGAGATTACAGGGATGGCCAGATGGCATTTCTTGCAATAATGGTTCAAGCCTGCACAAATTATGGGAGCTAGATTTGTTTACTGATTTTTTTTGTCAGTTGTGGGTTTTGAACTCTGAACCTGGGTGCTTTCTCTGAGTCTTTAGCTCAAGACTAGCACTCTACCACTTGAACCACAGGGCCACTTCCAGCTTTCTGGTGGTTAATTGGAGATGAGTCTCACAGATGTTCCTGCATTGGCTGGCTTTGAACTGTGATCCTCAGATCTCAGTCTCTTGAGTAGCTAGGATTACAGGCATGAGCCATGGCACCTGTCTAGATTTTACTGCTAAAATTTTGTGGGGTTTTTTTGTTGTTGTTTTTGTTTTTGGCAACAGATTCAATTAATGGCAGTATATTTCACTAACATTAATGGAAAATATGTTTTCTAAAATATCATCTGTATTATTCATTCCCAAATATGTTTTTGGCATTTAAAATGTTTTAAAGTTTCCAACAATCTGTTCTATATTTTCAATGCTAATTTTAAGTTTTGCTGATTCTCTTTTCTCAGTTTGTTTTGAACAAATAAAGGAGACAACTGTGTGAATTCAAGTGTATGTCGAAGTGTGAAGACAAGAGAACAATGGCCATGTTACACTGTCGCCTGTTAACTTTTCCTGACAAATGTTAGAGTTTGTGTTTTACCTTGACTGAACTATTTAGGAGGAGATATATGGTCACAAAACACCTCTCAGTATATGTCTTTGTAATAGCAACACAAAGTAAGCCAGGATGGTTAGCTAAGAAAGCATTTGCTGGAGAGAACATGTTAGCAATGTCTCCTGTGTCTCCTCATCTGTATCTTCTCAAATTCCTTGAAATTCCATGAGCTAGTGCTGAATTAAGAGAAAATCTTTACCATCAGAGAAATCAAAGGAAAACAATAGTGGAAAGAACTCTGACAAATCCTTTTCCATATTCTCTTTCATAAATCTACTATATTTCTAATCCCTTCTACAAAATTTGGAAATGAATATTGAGTTAAAAATGACAGTTCTAGTAGTTGGATGACATTTACCAAATACTGAACACAGACTTTTTCTAGCACCTCTCCCTCAAGTTTTTTTTTCTGACAAGAAGACATATCAAATATCTAGAACTGAATTAAAATACTGCCATAATATCTTGAGGATAGGGATATCTATGTTTAAAAATTGTATGTCTAATTTGCTCAAACAATAATCTAAAAGTGAACTTTTGTTTTATTGTGTGTTTCTCATTTGGGAATATAAATAATCTATTATTCTTGACTTATTCATTGCCCATATCCTCTTGTGTAAAATGTAACCTCTTCTTAATTCCATAGTTAGTGTTCTCAGAATCTTCCGTACATTTCCCTGTAAGTAAAATTCAAGAGAAGAAATATCTCCTTAGCACTTGAAAAATGTATTCAGTGGTTACCAAGCAAGCTTTTTATTTATGCTCAGCAGAGAGAAAATGTAATTGAATGACAATCTGATTATTCATCAAGGAAAAGAAAACAGAAAGAAATGTTCTTTGGTAGAGGTAATCTGTGGCCAATGTTTACCTACCATTTCTCTTCCCTTTTAGGAGAAGAGTTGGCATTTAGTTCTAAAAGCCTGTGTGATGGTCAAGCACAAAGTAAAAGAAAGAAAAAAATCCTAAATCCATCCATTATGTATTCTTTATCTCTTCACAAGAATTCAATGTTCTGATCTGAAATACTCACCACCCACTCAAGTACGCCACTAGAAAGAAAACGTCTGCTGCACTGCTAGAGAAATCCTTGTTCTGCTAACCAACAATCATCTTTTTCATAGTAAAATATAATCTGTATCCTACTTGGACACATGTATTTTATTTTCTTTAAACCACCATCTTATTTAAAAATACAAATTTCAAACACGTGGAAGTATTTCTACTGAGGTTTTCCAAGATTATACAGTGAAAGCTGCTAATTTAATATCTTCGATGGAGATTTTTTTGTTTCTATTGGAAGAGATGTAAATATCTTCATATGTCTGGAATTGGAGAAAGTTGTGTTACAGGAACAATCCTGAGACATGTTGTCAGAAGGTATACATAACATATACACTCTGCCAACTTACCAGCCAAGGGGACACTTCAGTCAAAGAAAACATTGTACAGATGCAGGATCTCCATTTGTAAAATAGAAGGAGAAATACACAGCTCTCGAGTTTATTATGAATACAAAAATGATAATATTTCAGCAAGTGCTTTTACCAGCTGTGATGTATTTAGGATTATTAAAATATTCAGCACAGTTAAATTACATAATGCTTGATATTTTGTTACCTATTTCTGGATATTGAGGAACATGTTGTGCACTGAATTAGCAGTGTATTGAAAAGCACTTCAATGGTCTGTTGCCAGGGGAATAAATTTCACACAAGTGTCTTCTAGTTGCATAGAATGAAATGTAATATATAATCAGGCATTACACATTAACTTATCACTTGAGAAGTTGGACTTGTCAGTCCCTAGGAAGATAATTAAAACCCATACTTCCACAGAAAAATACTGGAATTCATTTCTCTAGTAAAATGTGCATGTGGGAGAAAAAAATAAATAAATGAGAAAAATGCTTTCTCTTCCTTTTATTTCCAACAAAATCTAATTCCTGGAAGAATACAGTGTGATGTATAAGGAGCAACACAACTACTGGTGATGAGCTTGAAAATCTGATCTCAGCCATAATTAGGAAATAACAGAACATTCTGAGAAAGCATTGATATGTGATAAAGACTCCAAGTGATGGTAGAAAACAAAGTATGCTTAATCTAAAACTAATGATATTTACTAAATTAGTTCTCAATATCCTTACAAACACACAAGGTTCCTTTATTTATTTATGCTGTAGCCAAACGTGAATCTTCTCACAAACGAAATACCCATAGACTATTTAAAAACTCCTAGCAAGCACTGCCTTTTCCACGACAACTGACAACACAAAAGTTACAAAGGAGTATGGAAACTAATGCAGGTTTGTCTTCCTGACACATTCTACTAAATTTAGTTAGGGATGTCTAAAACAAAAAAGATATTAGGTTGCATCTTAGCCTTCAGTATTTGCTATGCTTTAATATTCAATTACATAAATATCTGCATCCCATCTAAATTAAATAACATTTTGTAGCAGAAAGAGTTGATTGAAGATCAATAGAAAGCCCACGATTGGGAGAAGATTTTCACTAGCCATACAACAGACAAGGGTCTCATATCTAAAATATACCTGGATCTCAAAAAACAACTTCTCAAAGAGACAACTGTCCAATAAATAAGTAGGCCAAAGACTTACAGAGAAACTTCTCTGAACAGGAAAGAAGGATAGCCAATAGACACATGAAGAAATAAATGCTCAACCTCTCTAGCCTTAAAAGAAATGCAAATCAAAACAACACTAAAATAACACCTTACCCAGTTAGAATATAATTAGAATATAATATAATTAAGAGCTCTAATAACAACAGATGCTGGAGGGGATGTGGACAGAAGGGAACCTTACTGCATTGTTGTTGGGAGTGTAAACTTGTTCAACCACTTTGGAAAGTTGTATGGAGGTTCCTCAAAAGATTCACATAGAGCTCCCCTATGACCCAGCAATCCCACTTTTGGGTATTTATCCAAATGATCACAAACAAGACCATACTAAAGCTACTAGAACAACTATGTTTATTGCAGCATTATTTACCATAGCTAAGATATGGAACCAATCCAGATGCTCCTCAGTAGATGAATGGATCATGAAAATGTGGTATATATACACAATGGAATTCTATGGCTCCATCAGAAAGAATGGCATTGCCCCATTCGTTAGGAAATGGAAAGACTTGGACAAAATTACATTAAGTGAAGTAAGCCAGACCCAAAGAAACATAGGTCCCATGGTTTCTCTTATTTGCAGTAACTAGTATATGTCTGAGACAAGCAGAAATGGTCAGATAAGTTGATGTTAGGCAAAATGAACCCCAAGATAAGGACTCAAGTGATTTTTCTTTCTTGCTATTGTTTCTAACATATTTATAAGGTGATTTTTTTGTTGCTTTGTATGTCCCTCCTCCACAGTATAACCCCTGTTTTCACTGTTTTTGATGTTGGTATAATTTGGGAAGGGGAAGGGAAAAAATAAATTGTTTAAATAGGGATATAGGTACACCCATAGCAACAATGAAATGTACAAGATGGTTTGTCAAAACAAACTTTACAACTTTGGTGGTTGGGGAGGGGATGGTAGGGAAAGGATGGTAAGGGGGAACAAAGGAGGAGGCAACAATGCTTGATAAGAAATGTACTCATTACTTTGCTCATGTAATTGTTACCCCTCTGTACTATATTTTCACAATAAAAACTTATTAATAAAAAAATAAAATTAATTTTTTGAAAACAACATATTGTTAATGCAAACATAGTCATTAGCTAAATTGCATCCTCATATTAGTTTGTCTATACTGATTAGATTTTTTTCAATGCTTATTTTATATTTTATACAAAGTTACATTTATTCAGGTATTTTACCAGTTTATCTAGGAAAAATAATATTAAAAGTTTAGGGCACTTATTTGAGAAAATCCAATGGTTTCATCTAGCTGATAACATTATCTGCCTGTATACATTTTGAGTATGCATTACAGTTACGAGAAATTTTTAGGGTAAAGAGTGACTGCATGGGCTGGGAAAGTGGCTCAGTGGTAGAGCACTTGCCTTGCATGCATTGAGGCCCTGGGTTCGATTCCTCAGCACCACATAAGCAAAAAGCCGGAAGTGGCGCTGTGGCTCAGGTGGTAGAGCGCTAGCCTTGAGCTGAAGAGCTGAGGGACAGCGCCCAGGCCCAGAGTTCAGGCCCCACAACCGGACCCCGCCCCCAAAAAAAAAGAGTGACTGCATCATGCAGTTGTAAGGGAAGCAAGTCCTTAACAAACTTTTAACCTTTCTTAAACAAACACTGACTTTTTTTTCTAATGCTCTCAAGGAAAGGAGAGCAAATAAACTAATGAATAGTAGAAATTGTTGTACAATTGTCTTCTTTACACACACATGCGTACAGGCACACATACACACATACACACACACTTCCCCCCAAAGTACTGTGTCAACAAGCTACTGCCCATTACAGTTCACTTTACCCTCATCGTTAGTAGAATCTTCTGTGTTTTTTTTTAATAGCTACAGCATGCACATCCTCCTGTTCTATAAGGCCCGTTCTGTATTTCTTACTTCATGAGGAATTATCTAATAAAGCTTAATGACCACTTCATAATGACCAAGTTCTCTGTTCTCTTTTATCTTTCTTTAATTCTTTTTTCACATTTCTGCAAAATTTCTAACCTGGCATCTGCCACCACACAATAGTATGTTGACTCCTAATATGTTTGTCTAGATCTTATTGCTCTATTTCTTTTCCAGATCTTTTTCCCCTTATTTTTCTTCTATTTCTTTTGAATTTGCAATGCAATTACATATTATTATTTTTTGGCCAGATTAAGCTGGAATGAAGCCTATGGGTAAAAATAAAACAGACTTCTCCAATTTGTTTAGATTACATCTTAAGAGAGAGAGAGAGATCCTTAGAACAGAACACTGGTTTTTTAAAGTTATGAATTTTAATTCCAATACTCTGAGATAAATGGCTGCCTTCTTGGTTCAGTTCTAAATATGAGTTGTTCTTCTAAATGTAAGAATACTTTTCTTATTTTTCTTGTTTACTATTGTACCCTAAACAAGATCTATCACCTTTTGTTTACTCTTAGTTTGTAATTATTTTAGAATGAACTAACACCAAATTCAATTTACTTAAGTGTTTATAACCAGCTGTGGATCATATTGTGTCTCCTTTCCCTATCCCATATGAGAGAAAGAAAGAGAGAGAAAGAGAATGGGGGGGGGGCGCATTTGAAGCTATAACTCTCATTATCTGGAATGTAACATCACTTAAAAATATAACTAATTTAAGTTAAAGTCATGTTAGAAAAATATTTAATTTAATGTGAAAAAGAAAACAGGAAAGGAAAACTCATTCTAGCATAGGAACAATGCTATACAAATATGCAGAAACATGTACACTATGAAGGAAAATGTTCTTGTGAAGATAAAAACAAAAGAAAGGAACAGCTAGGGTGGCCAGATGTTGAAGGGGCCAGCTGGGCCAAAAAAACTTGAGACACTTTCTGAAGGAAGAGCTGGGTGTGGCGGCATGCGCTTTACCCTAACTGTGGTTAAGCCTATCATAGGTCATGGACAGGCATGTGTCAAAGCAGGAAATGAAGACCCTTTTTGAAAAGTCAGCAAAAATTAGGGTGGAGGTAGTTAAGTGTTAAAAGAATCCAGGGGCTGGGAAGGTGGCTTAGTGGTAGAGCGCTTGCCTTACATGCATGAGGCCCTGGGTTTGATGCATTAGCACCACATAAGCAAAAAGAAAAAGCCAGAAGAGGTGCTTTGGTTCCAGTGGTAATGCGCTAACCTTGAGCTGAAGAGGTGAAGGCCAGTGCCAGGCCCAGATTTCAGGCCCCACAAATAAAAAAAAAAAAAGAGTTCCAGTTTAGGAAGCAACAGGCTCTGATTTCAAACCACATTCCCCATTATCAAAACTGAGGAAGAAGGTAACAAGTTAGACAAGAAATGTAATCACTACCTTACTTGTGTAACTGTAACCTCGCTTTACTTCAACTTGACAATAAAAATAAAATGAAAAAGATAAACTACCTTGTTTCTCTTCTTATAACAGCCTTTCCCATCTTTCAACATATCCCAAAGAATCTTTTTCTTAACACATATTATTTACTCCCTTCCATGAACTCCTTGGTTAAGTAATAATGATGTGGCATGATTTTTTTTGCTGTTAAAAGTATTTTACAGTGTAAGAGTATAGGGATTGCCATTGTTTTGTTTTTCTGTAATAAATGTGGAAAGTATCAGTCATAATAAATCTTGTATAATAATGTCATTTTTTTGGAAAACATTCATTCATTCCAATTATACTCACAGTATTTTGTTAATGAAATGTCCATGTGAGAAATGTATTGTGTTTTTAACTTACTGAAGTTTCCTCCAGGCATTCATCATATATTTCTCACTAGAAACTTATGGAGTGCTGGAAACTGGGATCAAGACTTGGATTTGATATTCACATTAGCATATAATAAATTTCAGTGATCATAATAAATATTCATTAATGGTTTGAGAAGTAAATTTATTATAATCTTCTAGGAAACATGAGACTTGTGAATCTTGATTCAAAGTCTACCTGCACAGGCAAATCTGAGAGAGCCTTATTTTTAAAATATCCCAACAAAAAGCCTTATTTACAGCCATGGTTCAAATGGTACAGCACCAGCCCATAGGGAAGAAACAAAGTGGGAAGATGACACCTTGATTTCTAACCTTATTATTGCAGACAAATCCACAAAAACCTGGATTCACTCAACTCACTCTTTTGAACACTTTGCCAAGACTAATAAGTTACTGGGAAGATATTCAATTCACATCAAATATGTTGTAAATACAGGCTAATATCTTCAATGCAGTAACAAAATATAAGCTCTAAAAATCTAATATTTAAAAAAATCTGTTTCATTTTTGTAAACACAACCTAAACTTCCATTACAGTGTATAATTACTTCATATTGCTATTTGTGTCTATTACATCTTTTCAGTGCAGAAATATTAATGTATTTGATTAGGGGATATGTTATCAGGAGCTATTCAATCTTCTATAGTATTTCAGAATGGATACTACATCATATTTTATTGCCATATATATTGCCTTTCAAAACCCATGTAGCCTAAAGGATCAGAGGCAATAAGAATCTGTGTTCTTGTTTGGATGTGAGCCATGAACTCTAACCTGCCCAAACAGACTTCTTTTTTTTTTTCTTTTTTTCTAATTTTCTCCCGGCATGGCAACTCTTGCCACATCATTTTCCTGCTAGTTCACAGTTGTCAGTCCCAAATCCAGGATCAATTGCAAGACAGGTCCAGACAGCAAAGAGCATTCTGAGCAAGAGGATTGTTGAAGAAAGCAAAGCTGTAAGCATTTTAAAAATTGGCTTGTAAGCCACTGTAGCCCCCGTTAGGGGTGCACAAACTGAAGTCGATGATATATTGACTTGTCTGCTTACTCGAGAAACATAGAGACACCCAAGGAAAAACATTTTACTGAAGTTCAGAGGGCTTGAGCAGGAAGCCAAGGTGGATGAAACTGATTTTGTGTAGATATTTCACTCTGTTTTACCTGCTTATTCCTACCTTTATTCTAGACAATAAAAAAATCAAATATTGATTCGACTGTATATGGGTCCTATTGACAAATATTTTTCCATATATATTTTATTGTAAAAACACTGAACAGAGAGGTTACCGTTAAAAGAGTAGGATAAATGAAAATATTTCCTATCAAGCATTGTTGCCTCCTCCTTTGTTTTTCCCCTACCAACCCTTACCTCCCCACCTCCTACTCCTCCCTCCCCACAGAAATTGCAAAGTTCGTTTTCAACATAGTGTTTTGTACAACTCATTGTTACAATGAGTCAACCTGTATCATAATTTAAGCATTTTGTTATATCCCTTCCCCTCCCCAAATTACAAAAACGCATACACAAGATGCAGGACACTGGAATCAGATAGAGTGAAAACGTGGGTTATACCATGGGGGAAGAACATATAAAAGAAACAAGAGAATCAAATAGTGCACTGTAAGTACATTAAAAATAATAGCCATAAAGAAAAAAACACCTATGTCCCGGTCTTGCGATTCATTTCACTTGACATCATCTTATATGGTCATATGTACATAGCTTTTAACATTTTTTGCTTGTCCTAGACATACCTTAGTTATTGCAAATAAGGGAAACCATGGGACCTATGTTTCTTTGGGCCTGGCTTACTTCACTTAGTATAATTCTTTCCAGGTCTTTCCATTTCCTAACAAATGGGGCGATGGCATTGTTTCTGATGGACGCATAGAATTCAGATATATATATATATATATATATATATATATATATATATATATATATATATATATATATATATATATATATATATATATATATATACATATATATATATCACATTTTCTTGATCCATTCAGCTACTTAAGGGCATCTGGCTTGGTTCCATATCTTAGCTATGGTGAATAATGTTGTGATAAATATTGTTATGCCGGTAGCTTTGGTATGACCTTGTTTGTGATCATTTGGGTAAATGCCCAAAAGTGGGATTGCTGGGTCATAGGGGAGCTCGATGTGGAGTCTTTTCACGAAGCTCCAAAGTGGTTGAACAAGTTTACACTCCCACCAACAATCTATTAGCAGATATATATATATATATATATATATATAATCTAAAGTTAGAAAATTGATCTAATTCAAGCATTATCCATTAATACAAATTAACATCATGATTTTTTTAAAAAATATTCAGTTCATAATTTCTTTTACCTGAAACTACAATCTACAAAACATTTGCATTCTTTTACTCTCCAAATACATGCATGGAAACTATTATTTATATTTATTTTATTTATTTTGCTAGTATTGAAGCTTGAACTCTGGACCCTGTGTGTACGCAAGTTGCTTGCTTGATTGTCATATACCAGCTGAGCAATACCTTTAGTCCAAGGAAACTGCTTGTAACTGTTCTTGGCTGTACACAATTCCATAAGCAAGATATTTGTTTTCCCCTTTATTTATTATGAATTTGCAGATTCCATTTTGTTTCACCACATTACAACTTTTATATAACTTTTCTTTCAAAGAGAGAGCAAAAAGTATAACGAACACTTTAGGTCCTTTAAAAAATTAATCTTGAGAATCCAATTTCTTTTCCCTCTTAATGTCTTAAGTTTCAATCCTCTCTTTCATTTTTACAGAGCAAGAGCAGCAGCTTTCCTTAAATTGCTACATTCTATCTAGTTCAATACATTCCTACCTTAGACCTTTCTTCACCATTCTATGATTACCACGTTGTACAAAGAATAAAAAAGAGGCTTTTACTTATTTTACTTTGCTGAATAAAAAAACACAACAAAAACAGTATGTCATCTCACTATAGTTTATTGTTGAACTTTAGCAATGAGGTACAAACGGAAATTTTCTCTGGTGATCTAACCTGATACCTTCCAGAAATATCTCAAGTCAATTTATATAGTGCCATCTCATCCACTTTCAACAATCCATCACAGGTGAGTGTAAATTTTGACATCAAAATTCTATCTGAAAAAAAAACTGTATCTGAATAATTCCATTCAAATATATGCAGACTCATCAATACCTGCCAGGGTTCATAGCAGTTATTTTGTGGGGGAGTGGTAGGAGGTCATGTTTATGAAATGGAAGAAATAACTTAAATGTTCTGAAACAAGTAGTTAGATCAATAGTATTTACTAGAAGGTATGAGTTTCTAGGACCCTCCTCAGCATTGCAGAGAAGAAAAATAAAAAAAGAAACAAAACTTCACAGAACATTCTCTGCTAGTAAGCATGTAGCTCAGTGGTAACACAATATGACAAATAAACACAAGGTCCCTTTTAAAAAAAATTTGATCCCTAACACCAAAAAAATTAAACACAAAAGTAGTTTTTAAAAGTTCTGTAAATAAAAGCAAATAAAAAACTGAAAATTGGTTGTTACTTGATCAATAATTTGCCATAACTTTGATGCTGCACACAATGCGGATGTAGCTTAAAAAATGTGATTGTAGAAATCTCAAGCACAGGTTTAATTGAATTGCCCTGGTGTAGCATTTACCAATGGGGCTGGTATTCCAGGTATACACATTGCAGATAGTGTACCCTGCATTATACATCACATCGTGTTACCATTTATGTCTTACCATCACTATAAGCTTCAGGAGAGTAAGAACTGCATTTGATGATTCAATGGTCAATCATAATTGTTCTGCCTGATATAAAGCACAGAGTCATTCATAAGTTGTGGAGTGCATGAAAGAGTCCTGAGGAATTTGATCAGATTATTAGAGAAACTATATTTTTTTCCACATTAGCAAGCATGAGAGATACTGAGCAATTTATTTTGGAAAAAGGAAGAAACTGCTTTTAAGAGTGCACAGCAATTTAAGATGTTAGTAAGTACTTCAGGTAAAATAGGCAATAGATATGTTTCTGTTTCTAGTTTGTAGAATTTCATAGAACACACAAAAAGTCTCAGAAAGATGAATTTCATGTAGATATCTCCCAAGCCTTCTCTGAAAAGGAATGTTATAATACAGTAAACAGATAAGTACAGTCCTACCAAGATCTCTAATACAATAGATTTAAAATACGGGACAATTAACAAGTGTTGTACAAAGTTCTCTAAAAGTAATTTGAGCATATAAAAATAGCTGCTAATACTGAAGAAATATTTCGGGATTAGTTATAAATCCAGATTGATTTTGGGGATCACCTCTCATTGTTACACATTGTGATCCATTGATACTGTGATTTAGCGTCAACCTAGAAATTGAAATTATTATAACTCACTAAGCTTTGAACTTTAAAAATCAACTTCCATATTCAATTAATCTGTAATGATAAAAACACATTATATACATGTGTAAAAACATCATGTAGAAATCCCTTACCATATACAACTTAATATATTCCAAGAGAAAATAATTAAAAAATAAATTACATTCTACACTAAATTTAAAATATTATAATTTATCTGAAATGATCATATGGATTTTGAAAAAGCTTCATAGAATGAAGATCAATTAGAAATATAGTTATGTATTTAGTTAGAAGAAGAAATTTCATCTTAATAGAGTTAAAATTCAGTTATCAATAGCAGGAATTCTTTGAATTTCATCGGTTTCAACTTTCTGCCTTGCACTTCAGTGACAGGTCTTGTCAGTCAGCAGTTGACTATGTTAGTCAACATTTTCTCCACAATGACATAGTACCATCTAATGCATTTACTTATTAATTGTCTTAATTTTTCAGATCCAATCACTGACGTACTTACACTTGAATCATGGTTGACTGACAATAATGCTGTTTATACACCAACACAAAAGGTGCAGTAGTTGCTTCCTCTCATCTTCTCCAACTGTCCTGGAACTCATGCACAAGATATATTTTGCCTTAACTCTGCTACTCAGACTTATAGCCTGTCTGTTACAGCCTTGCTTGAAATTGACAATTTCATTTCAGAGGGATGATGATAGATTATACCTTTCATGTTTCAGGTCAACAAAATTTTCAACATCAAAACACACAGAAATTTTGGTGGTGGTGGCAGGCACTGTGTAAGTGTGGAAGATTACGTTGTTATTGGCCAAGTAGTTTAGTGTTCTTCTTTTCAATGAACCTGGGGGAAGTCTATCTCAGTACACTTTGAACTTGAGCATTGCCATGTGACTTAGTTTCAGTTTATAGGAACAGAAGTGACCTTTATCAGTTTCAAACACATAGTTAAAGTGCCACCATAGAGTTCCTTTGTTCCTGTGTCACAAACTTTCAATGTTCTAATTGCATTCTCCTCTGTCAGTCTCAGATCTAAAGAAATGAAACCACTAAACTATATTACTCAAGCACTCCTCATCCTGACATTCATACTGATGGAAAATTTTCCATTCTTTGAAAACTGCTAACATTCAGGGCTTACCAATAATCACAGCATATCATGGTCTATCCAGATGGATTCAAAAGCATAAATCTTGAGACTGTCCTACAGATACAGATGTAAACAACAATAAACAAATGAAACCTACCATATAGAAAAACAAAATGGATAGTAGAAGGGTCTATTTGTACCATCTGAAAGAGGAAAATACAGGTTAAGTAAGAACAAATTCAACATCATTTAGTCAGAAGTAATTTAATGTAAAATGTATAATCACCTTAAACAGAAAACAGGAACCTTGCTAATTCATGTGGTTTGCCCATAGAATAAATTGTACAGAGAAGAGAACATTTTGCAGCAGATAAAAATATTAGGATGAGGTTTTTGGCTTCAGGAACAGAGAGGAAATGACAGCTTTATAAGGCCAGGGACAGGAAGAAATAACAGAATTTTGAAATGTGTTAAAAGAACAGCCTGGATGTGGGAGAAAAATGAGAGTAAGTTTGTTAGTAATGCCAAGGCAAAATGGTTGAAAATGAGCATGACACAAAATGGAGGAAATAGAGAAATAAAACAAAAGAATACAGCAAAGGAAAGACAAAGGAATACAAGAAGAAGCAAGCAGGGCAGAAAACTCTTGTTGGTAGGTAATCACAATGACATGATTTTGTTACAGTAATTGCAAAGTGATCTCTAATGTGCCTTCTCTTCCTTGTATGTTGAAAGGAAATGTCGGTATTTTATATTTGTTTTGAAAACATTTATTTAATTGGGCAAATAACAGAGCACTTGTAAAAAAATCTAGGGACAAATATACACTTCTATTTATGAATTAAATAGAGATATCAAAGGAATATTAAGCATATGTTAAGAAAACACCAATCTTGTTTATTGCTAAAACTTTAATCAAGAATGGAGTAAACTGAAGGTTTTAAACAATTATTCTGAATTCATTTGCAGAGTTCATTATGACAACACAATAGTCCTTTCATTTAAATGAAAATTGATATAACTTGGACTTAAAGTTGGCAAGTATGAAGAAGAAATGAGGGAAACTAGAGTATTTCTTTGAAATTATGTCAAAATTATGACATATCAATAATAATCCAAATGTTTTCAGAGGAAAAATCACTTCTTTAATTCCACTAACGTTTCTCAATCATATCAGAGTAGAACGTCACAACATATAAAAAGAGCAGTAGATAGCAGTTTATTGAGTTGACCTCTCAGTAGTTCTAACTTCCTAGTCCTTACCTAAACAGTGGGATAAATCACAGAGTAGAAAAGAAGATAACTGCCCACAGAAGAGAGTATCGCTTTTGCAAGAATGTTAGGATTGGACAGTCTAAGGTAAACTGCTAGGTTCACTGATCTTACTACCTGAATACATCTCATTTCATCATTTGTATATGCATATATATAAAATGGTGCAAAATATATATTAGTGGCATTTACAGTCTAAATCAAGAAGATAATTTTAAAAATAAAAACTGCAGTGCATGAATGGCATGTGTTATTGTAGAGCATTGAGAAAAATATCAACCAGAAAAATAGTAGTATCTAGAGTAAAATACGAAACATGTTGATCAGAAGAAGCTACAAAATGCTTCCTATAAGATATTAACCTGTGCATCTAAAGTTAATAATGGAGACTGGTATGAGAAATGGATTCTACGGTGGCTCTGTCCCTGAGGGATCAGGGAACTAAGGCTTTTCTCTTTCTGGGAGTACCAGACTCTGGTGCTCCTCTGTCCTCTTTTAGTTAGAAGGCCAAGGGGATAGAAAACATGGCTTTCTTGGCACCTGGGTCATTCTAAAAACAAATAAAGAGGTGAAGCTTTCTCCTGGTAAATGTGCATACATGTCATATATTTGTCGATTGGTGTCCCATACTTTTCCTAATTAACTCTTGACAAGTAAGTCACGGATTGCTGCTAATTGACAAAGAATGCATTTTAGTACTTCAAAGCATAGTTAGAAGATACATTAAATAAATCAAATCTGGATTTTCTTTTAACACCATATTTAATTGCATGTTATTGAAAAATCATCTATGATTGAAAAAATCATATAAGAAACCTAAGTATTTAGCAGTGTAGTTCATTTCTGGGAACCCATGGAATTTTTGCATTTTGATAGAGTGATAAAATGATGTATCTTCACTATTGCTCCTTGCAATGTTAATTACTATTCAGCTTTTGGTATTAACAATTAACAACTCTTCTGACTGAATGCTTATGTTTTAATTTTTTCAACTAAATTAGAAGACAGATAGAAGTTTGTTTCAAAATTTTAAAGATCAAAATCCTTCTCAGAAGGTAAGCAAATGTAGTTATATTATTCAATATACATATGTGAAAACGGAACTAGGTAAGCTGATTGGACGAGCGTGGTTCAGAAACGTGGGGGAGAATGATGAAAGGGTGCCATTGATGATGACACACAAACTGACATGCCAAATTGAAACCTCTTTCTACAACTATTTAAAGAGAATACAAAATCATCTTTCTGTCTGTCTTTCTCTTCCCCTTTTGTCTCTCCCCTCCTCTCTCTCAGAAAATAATTTCAAAAATCCAGACATATAAATATTTATGTAAATGATTGTATACATTACTAGTGTCCTTATGCTTTAAACTATGCATAGGCAACCATTAATAGTACTACAAAGAAGAAAAACAAGACTTTATTGGAACCATAATATTCACAATATTACTATTTCTCAAACATTTTAGTTTTTCTAGATCCTAGGATAAAATAATGACTTAAGAAGTCAAATAACTAAATCTAATACTTTAAAGAACTCAAATATTTAATTGAGAATAAAATTAGGTATTGTTGGGCTGGGAAGGTGGCTCAGTGGTAGAGTGCTTGCCTTGCATGCATAAGGCCCTGGGTTCGATTCCTTAGCACCACATAAGCAAAAAGAAAAAAAAGCCAGAAGTGGCGATGTGGCTCAAGTGGTAGAGCGCTAGCCTTGATCTTCTGAAGAGCTGAGGGACAGCACCCAGGCCCAGAGTTCAGGCATCACAACCGACCCCCCCCCCCGACAAAAAAATAATTAGGTATTGTTTTGTTTTGATTTCATTTGGGCTCTTTTTAGCTTTGATCTCAGGGTTTGGAGCTTGCATAGGCTATTTGCTTTGCTAACAGCATATTACTTGGCTCACATGTTCTGTCTTGCTTTTTGCTACTTATTTTAGAGATGGAGTCTAGAACACTTGTCTACCTGAGCTTGCCTCAAACTACCATAACCCAGATTTCAGCCTTCTGATGAGAAATAATTACAGATGTGAGTCACTGGCAAGCAACTTTGTTTTGCTTTTGAGATGGGGTCATGCCATTTTGGTCAGGCTTACCTTAAAATCCTGATCCTTCTGCCTCTCTCAGAAACACTAGGATGATATTCATGAACTGCTTTGCCTACCCATGACTTGTTATATTTAAGGTAGTACATAAGACTTTGGAAGAATGGAAACTTAGATTTTACCTTATGAAAGCCATAATATTAGAGATGTTACATTATTCCAACTACCGTTACTTCATTTCTATAGGAAGGAAAAAGGTTATATGGTAAAGATTTAGGAAATATAGACTCCTGAGACCTCCCTGTTCTTGAGTATCAGACACAATGCTTCTTAGTATGAGAAATAACTAAGTCAAACACATTGAATCATTATAAATACCTCTGTTAGGAGTTTTTATTTTATTTTTATTTTTTTTACTAAAAATCCATTCGAAAGTGATATGTTCACATAAATTGACTGAAGAATTTATAGAAAATAGATATAGATCACCATAAAATATTTAAAATTTGGTTTATTAGCAGAGTCATGACCAACATGATACAATTATATTTCTAGGCTCTCATCCATAGCCATTCCATTGTAGAAAAGTAAGTGCTGCTTACAAGTACTTATTTTCCTGAGTGTGTTAGTTTTTGACAAATTGCTTAGTTAGAACTCACCTCTGCCTATTTTTTCCCACTTACATACTGGATTTGTTGACCATTTCACAGCAAAATATCACTTGGCTAAAATTCACTCAAGTTAGTTAATATATCAATATTTCATCTTTATGTGTGAAATTACAAGTGGTGGCATTCCAATACAAAGCAATCATAAGACAGTGCTTCAATATTAAAAAAATTAATGTTTGGCCAAGTATGGTTCTGTACAACATTGTTTTTTAAAAAGCATACACATTTACATGGATTAGATACTTATAGATTATAGTAACTTCTGTAACCTACTTACTGTTTAAAACTTTACTAATAATCTAAGGTGACCGATTTTCCTCTTCTCCAATGGAGACTCTAGTCAGACAGCATACGTTAAACAAAATGAAAATTAAAGCTATTATTAAAATGAAAGCGGGCATTTCACTAAGTTGGAATAGTTTACTAATGTATCTGATACACCTCTGTATTTTTATTTTCATCAAATAAGCTTAAAGGACAAAGGGTGCTTATGCTAAAACACAGCGACAACTAGAAGGGAACTCAGAATGAAGTAGCCTGTTTGTGCACAGAAATGAGAAAGATTCATTCATCTACTGAGGGGCATCTGGGTTGGTTCCATATCTTAGCTATGGTAAATAATGCTACAATAAATATAGTTGTGCTGGTAGTTTTAGTATGGTCTTGTTTGTGATCATTTGGGTAAATGCCCAAAAGTGGGATTGCTGGGTCAAAGGGGAGCTCTATGTGGAGTCTTTTGAGGAACTTCTATAATACATTCCAAAGTTGTTGAACAAGTTTACACTCCCACCAACAATGCAGTAGGGTTCCCTTCTGTCAGCATCCACTCTAGCATCTGTTGTTATTAGAGTTGCTGATTATAGCCATTCTAACTGGGGTGAGGTGGTATCTCAATGTTGTTTTGATTTGCATTTCCTTTTTTATTAATGTGTTTTTATTGTGAAAATACCATACAGAGGGGTTACAATTATATGATCAAGCTAATGAGTACATTTCTTATCAAGCATTGTTGCCTCCTCCTTTTGTTTTCCCCTTACCATCCCTGCCCTCCCATATCCACAACTACACTCCTCTCCCTGCCAGAGTTGTAAAGTTTGTTTTGACATAGCACACTGAACATTTCAGTGTTGCAATGGGTCCACCTGTATCCCTATTTAAGCAATTTGTTTTTTCCCTTCCCCTCCCCAAATTATACCATCAAAAACAGTGAAAACAGGTGTTATACCCTGGAGGAGGGACATAAAAAGCAACAAAAAATCACCTTGTAAATATATTAGAAAAAATAGCAAGAAAGAAAAACCACTTGAGTCCTTATCTTGGCGTCCATTTTGCTTAACATCAACTTATCTGACCTTTTCTGCTCATCTCAGACATATACTAGTTATTGAAAATAAGGGAAACCATGGGACCTATGTTCTTTGGGGCTGGCTTACTTCACTTAATATAATTTTTTCAAAGTCTCTCTGTTTCCTAACAAATGGGACAATGTCATTCTTTCTGATGGAGCCATAGAATTCCATTGTCTATATGTACCACATTTTCTTGATCCATTCATCTACTGAGGGGCATCTGGGTTGGTTCCATATCTTAGTTATGGTAAATAATGTTGCAATAAATATAGTCGTGCTGGTAGCTTTAGTGTAGTCTTGTTTGTGATCATTTGGATAAATGCCCAAAAGTGGGATTGCTGGGTCATAGGGGAGCTCTATGTGGAGTCTTTTGAGGAACATCCATATTACTTTCCAAAGTGGTTGAACAACTTTATACTCGCACCAACAATGAGTAGGGTTCCCTTCTGTCCACATTCCCTCCAGTATCTGTTGTCATTAGAGTTCTTGATTACAGCCATTCTAACTGGGGTGAGGTGATAGTTCAGTGTTGCTTTTTTGGGGGGGGGGTTCCGGTCGTGGGGCCTGAACTCTGGGGCTGGGCGCTGTCTCTCAGCTCTTCAGCTCATGGTAAGTACTCTACCACTAGAGCCACAGTGCCACTTCTGGATTTTTCTTCTTTTTGTTTATGTGGTTCTGAGGAATCGAACCCAGGGCCTCATGCATGCAAGGAAAGCGCTCTACCACTGAGCCAACTTCCCAGCCATTTCAGTGTTGTTTTGATTTGCATTTCTTTTATGGCTAGAGAGGTTGAGCATTTCTTCATGTGTTTATTGGCCATTCTTATTTCCTCTTCAGAGAAGTTTCTCTATAAGTCTTTAGCCCACTTATTTATTGGGTAATTGGTTCTTTGGGGATTTGTTGTTGGGGGATTTAATTTTTTGAATTCCAGATATATTTTAGATATGAGATCCTTGTCCTTTGTATGGCTAGTGAAGATCTTCTCCCAATCTGTGGGCTTTCTTTTTGTTGTTGTTGTTGGTTGTGGGGCTTGAACTCTGGGCCTGGGTGCTATCCCTCAGCTCTTCAGCTCAAGGCGAGCACTCTACCACTTGAGCTACAACACCACTTCCCCAATCTGTGGGCTTTCTCGTTCTATTGATCTTGCTAGCTATGTCCTTTGCCCTGCAGAAGCTCTATGGTTTCATGCAATCCCATTTGTCCAACCTTGCTTTGATTTGTTGTGTTTCTGGGTTTCTATTAAGAAAATTTCGGCCTGTGCCAAGGAGACCTAGGGTTTCTCCTATTCCATCCTGTAATGTTTTCAATGTGTCTGCTTTGACTTCGAGGTCTTTGATCCATTTGGAGTTGATTCTGGTGCAGGGTGATATATAAGGATCTAGCTTTAGTTTTCTACAAGTGATTAACCAATTTTTCCAGCACCATTTACTGAAGAGGCTGTCTTTCATCCATTCTATTTTTTTATCTCCCTTATCAAAGATTAGGTGGGTATAGGCTTGTGGGTTTATTTCTGGGTTTTCAATTCTATTCCATTGGTCCTGATGAATGGATTGAGAAAATGTGGTATATATACACAATGGAATTCTATGGCTCCATCAGAAATAATGACATTGTCCCATTTGTTATGAAATGGAAAGACTTGTAGAATATTATATTAAGTGAAGTAAGCCAGGCCCAAAGAAACATAGGTCCTATGATTTCTCTTATTTGTAATAACTAGTATATGTCTTAGACAAGCAGAAAAGGTCAGATAAGTTGATATTAAGTGAAATGAACCCCAAGATAAGTGTTTTTTTTCTTTCTCCCTATTATTTCTAACCTATTTGTAAGGCACCACATGATGTTTTTTGTTGCTTTGTATGTACCTCTCCCACAGTATAACCTCTGTTTTCACTGTTTTTGATGTTGGTATAATTCCAGGAGCAGAAGGGAAAAATATTGTTTAAATAGGGATACAAATTGACCCATTGCAACAATGAGACGTGCAAGACTCTATGTCGAAAAATGAACTTTACAATTTGGGTGTGTGTGTGGGTGGGGGAGGAGTGTAGTTGTGGAAATGGGCAGGAAAAGATGGTAGGGGAAAAACAAAAGAGGCGGCAACAATGTTTCATGAGAAATTACTCATTACCTTGCTCATGTAATTGTAACCCTCTTTCCAGTATTTTCCCAATAAAAACCTTATAAAAAAAGAGATGAGAAAGATTAAGTAGGGAAAGATGAAGTAAAATTCTCCCTCTTTGCGAATGTTGTAATGTTGTATTTAAAGAACCCTATAAAATCCACTCCCATGATATGTGAGCTGATCCAAAACTTTGGCAATGTAGCAGGGTATAAAATTAACCCTAAAAACTCAATGGCATTTCTGTATGTTAATAATGAGAAGAGCATGGCTGAAATCAGGAAAACAACTGCCTTTGTAAAAGCCTCCCCAAAAATAAAATACCTACGAATTAATTTAACCAAAGAAGTGAAAGAATTCTATGATTAAAACGTTTAAAATCTGAAAAAGGAAATTAACTCAGAACTAAGGAAGTGGAAAAACCTCCCATGCTCCCCGACTGGGAGGATTAATATCGTAAAAATGGAAATACTGTCAAAAGTTATCTACAAATTCAATACAATACCCATCAATAGCCCAACCTCATTCTTTAATGAAATAGAAGAAGCAATCCAAAAATTCATATGGAACAACAAAAGTCTCCTAAAAGCAAAAACCATCCTTAGCAGAAAGAACAGTACTGGAGGACTTCAAACTCTATTACAAAGCCATAGTAATCATAACAGCTTGGTACTGGCACAAGAACAGACCTGCAATGAACCCACAGTTGTATAGCCACCTAATATTTGATAAGGGAGCCAAGGAAATAGTGCTGGCAAAATTGGTTAAACATCTGTAGAAAACTAAAATTAGTTCCTTATATATCACCCTGCACCAGAATCAACTTCAAATGGATCAAAAACCTTGAAGTCAAAGCAGACACCCTGAAAACATACTCCTATTCAGGAGAAACTCTAAGGCTCCTTGTCACAGGCCAAAATTTTCTTAATAGAGACACAGAAACACAACAAATCAAAGAAAGGTTGGACAAATGGGATTGCATGAAGCTACTGAGCTTCTGCATGGCAAAGGACATAGCTAGCAAGATCAATAGCCTATGGGCTGGGAGATCTTCACTAGCCATACAACAGACAATGGTCTCATATCTAAAATATACCTGGAACTCAAAAAATTAAATCCCCCAAAAACAAATCCTCAAAGAAACAACTTCCCCTTTAATGAGTGGCATAAAGACTTAAAAAGTGACTTCTCTGAAGAGGAAATAAGGATGTATGCTAAAGAATTAAAGAGAGACTTCTTTGAAGAGGAAATGAGAATGGCCAATAGACACATGAAGAAATGCTCAACTTCTCTGGCCATAAATGAAATGAAATCAAAACAACATTGAGATTCCACCTCACCCAAGTTGGAATGGCAATGATCAAGAAATCTAATAACAACAGATGCTGGAGGGGATGTGGACAGAAGGGAACCTTACTGCATTGTTGGTGGGAGTGTAAACTTGTTCAACCACTCTGGAAAGTAGTATGAAATTTCTTCAAAAGATTCCATATAGAGCTCCCCTATGACCCAGCAATCCCACTTTTGGGCATTTTTCCAAATGATCACAAACAATGTCATACCAAAGCTACCAGCACAACTATGTTTATTACACCATTATTCACTATAGCTAAGTTATGGAACCAACCCAAATGCCCCTTAGATCAATGAATCAAGAAAATGTGGTATCCATATATAAATAATAGACATAAATATATATATATATATAGACATGCATATAGATATACACACATGATGGATTTCTATGCTTTCATCAGAAAAAATGATACCACCTCATTTGTAAGAAAATGGAAAAACTTGAAAAAATATTAAATGCAGTAAGCCAGAAGCAAAGAAACATAGATCCCATGTTTTCCCTTATTTGCAATAATTAGTATACATCTAGGATAATCTTAGTAGATGAGCAGAATAGCTCAATAGCTATGTACATATGATTATATAAGGTCATGCTATATAAAATGAACTCTAAAAAATGAACACAAGAGTTTTTTTCTTTGTTGCTGTTGTTTTTAATGTTCTATGTGATATTTTTGTTTCTTTTATATGTTCTTTTCCCTATGGTATATTCCCTGTTGTCACTGTACTTACTTTTAGTACTGTAGAATTGTATATACATTTATTTGAATTGGGGAAAGCAAGGAGAACAACAGATGGTGAGACAAAGACAAGGGGGAAGGAACCAATGCAACAGAGATATACAGAAGACAGTACATTGGAAATGATTTGAACAACTTGGGGGAGGATTAGAGGGAAGGGAAAGTAAGAGAAAAATGAAGGAAGGAGTGAAATGTTTGACATTTCCTTACTCATTTCCTTACTTATGCTACTGTAACCCCTCAGTACATCTCCTTCACACACACAAAAAAAAAGAAATGAGAAAGAGTGGAGGAAAATGAGACTTAAATGAGATTAAAATTGTTTCTAACCATATCAAAGATATGGCCATTAAAAAGCAGCCTCTAGGGAAAGATCAAACACAACCACAACATGCTATCATGAGAAAGATGTTTATGACTAAGATAAAATCAAAGACATGTAAGAGGATCCAGGTGGTGAAAATGGGTTGTATTATGCTTTATAATACTTTTATTACCTAAAATATCTGAAGTCTTGAGGATAGGGAGAGATGGAGGGGACAGGGAGGGGAGAGGATCCCCATTTTTAAAAGTTTGGTTGTGTCCTTTAAACTGCATTTATCAGTCATATGTAGATTTGGCCATGCTGTTTGAGACAGGTACTAATGAAAGCACTCATCCCCACAATAAAAGCAACTATTTTAGATCAGAAACAAAATTGTATATACCACCAATATTTTCTAAACTTTTTGTAAAGGTGATGTACAGAGGAATTACAGTTACATAAGTAAGATAATGAGTGCATTTCTTTTCCAACAGTGTTACTTCCTCCCTTATTTTCTCCCACTTTCCCTCCCCCAGAACTTCCCTCCCCTAAGTTGTAAAGTTCATTTTCAACATAGCATCCAGTGAGTTTCACTGTTGCATTGATTCACACTTAGTCCCACCGTTTCTGTGATTCCCCTTCCCTTCCTCAAAGCAGATAAAGCACTTACCTAAAAAGTGTAAGATCCTGGTTTTGATTCCTATTACCAAAAACAAAAAAATTATATATATATATGTATGTATATATATCACCATACATACACACACACACACAAAAACACACACACACATACACACTGGGAGTGACTAGACTGAAAAGTTCTATTACCAGAAAAGAACACACTCTTCAACTGCTTTCTTTATAATTATAGAACAAGAGAGCAAGTAGATCTTCAAACTGTAGATAATATTGAATCACTGATTTGGTTCTAAACCCTAAAACAAAATCACAAATGATCACAAGACCATACTAAAGCTACCAGAACAACTATGTTTACCACCAGAACAACTATGTTTATCACAGCATTATTCACCATAGCTAAGATATGGAACCAACCCAGATGCCCCTTAGTAGTTGAATGGATAAAGAAAATGGGATACACACACACACACACACAAACACACACACACACACACACACACACACACACACACACACACACTGGAATTCTGTGCCTCCATCAGAAAGAATGACACCACCATGTTTGTTAGGAAATGGAAAGACTTGGAAAAAAATTATATTTAAGTGAAGTAAGCCAGCCTCAAAGAAACATAGGTCCCATGGTTTCTCTTATCTGCAATAACTAATATATGTCTAGGACAAGCAGAAAAGATCAAAAGCTATGTACATATGACCATATAACCTGATACTAAGCAAAATGAATCCCAAGATAGGGACACAAGAAGTTTTATTTTGGTTGCCGTTGTTTTTAATGTACTTATACAATGTATTTTTTTTGTTTCTTTTGTATGTTCTTCCCCCATGGTATGACCCCTGTTTTCACTGTATTTGAGTCCAGTGTCCTGGATCTTGCATATACATTTTTTTCTAATATGGGGAGGGGAAGAGAAATAACAAAAATGTGCAATAAGGATACCAGTTGACCCATTGAAGCAATGAGATGTACAAGACACTATGTTGAAAAAGAACTTTACAACTTCAGGTTTGGGCGGAGGCAAGAGTTGGTTGGCAGGTGGGGAAGGAGAGGATAGTAAGGGAAAAACAACAGTGGGGGTAACAATGCTTGATAGGAAATATACTCATTACCTTACTCATGTGACTGTAACCCCTTTGAACAATAAAAATGTATTTTTATGATTTAAAAGTTTTTAAAAAGAAGCCTACATCCTTATATCAACTGCACACAACGAAAACAAAAATGGAAATGCTCATCTAGTGCTACTTCTGAATTGTTATAGACCACCAAGTTCTTTCTGTGTGACTCAAAGTTTTTTACTCTCAAATACTGAACTTTCAGCTTGTATTCAGCTAATCCAACGTGTGAGTACACCTTTTTTCATTCACAGGGGATCAAACAAAGAAGAAAGAAAATGTAACCAAGTTGTGGAATTCTAGCTTACAGCTATAAACATATGTGACATTTAGTAAGACAAAATATGCATACGAATTGTAAAAGCAGGAAAAAAGTATATATTCGTGAATAAGAGGTAGGACTGTAATAAAGTGTATAATTGTTCAATAAACCACCAGGTTTCTCTCCTCAAGAATTTATTTTCTTGATTGTATAATTTTCCACTCAACAGGCAAATATTCTCATTACCTAATGTAGTGAATGTTGGAATGCTACAGAGAACTTAAATAAAGTTGAAGTTAGGCTCACACTGCTGTATTCTTCTGACCTGGCATGGAAGGTACACATTTTATGAAACTTGGACTTTCTAAATCTGAGTACATGTGAAAATGTCTTACGTCTCTTTCTTTGTGTCAGGTACCTGGACCCTAGCTTAAATTACAGCCTTAGTAGAGGTACTCTAAAGGAGCTTCAGAGAATAAGAATGAAAAGTAAATTCTTTCAATACAAACCATTATGGTCTGGGATGGTTTGTTACAAAGAACTATTGTGTCAAAAGCTGACTGAACATTACAAAGAATGTTCTCCATGAAATACAATATATTTAATAGCAAAACTGGGTCAAAACTTCAAAAAGCTTAGACTTTTATGGGCAGAACAGTTCTGTTAAAAGTATGCTGTCATGCAAAATGTATTATAGTTAGCATTTTTATGGGTCACTGAACTGTTTTTTCAAAAGAATGTTGCATTGGTTACACTTAAAGAAGCTATAGCCATGACAATTAATATAGTTTCTTTATGGAAAGCAATAAAATTTTGTTATTTAACATGTACTTAGTTATAATACAAAGTATGGATACTACAGTTTCACAGAGGATTCTAGCAGATGGAGTTTGTGATACCATTATTTTTAGAATTGTGTTACTATTGTCATTTTTAAAAATGTTATAGACTGTTATGACTTCCATCTGTAAAATAAAATTAGCTAAATAGAAATTATTTGTTTTATTTCTTTCAGAAATAAGCACTAATTAGTGTCATGCAAAGTGTCCATGAACACAGTATTCCCATTTACATTCTACCAAAATTTCCATAACCTGCAGTTATAACACTTGTGTAAATAATGTCTTAACAGAATGTTAGAGATGTTCTCATTTTGAAGTATAGCTTGAAATAAGACTAATAAAGTAGTGGTATAGAACTGAGACAATCTTACTTTAATTGGAATCGACAAGGGGAACTTTAATAGAATTAGATGTTTAGATTCATGAATGATTAAATGTAGTTAATGATTAAAAGGTTAAATGCATTGGTGCAATCACAAAATATAAAGTTTGAAGATCTTAGCAACTGCCTCACACACAGTAAGTTTTTGAAACACGGATGATTCTGGGCAATATATATATATTTTTTTTTTTCTTCCAAAGCATTAGTATTTTTCCTGATCTGATTTCTATTAACCTGGTACAAAAAAAAGTTCCTATACTCTAAACTCAGTTTAAAACTTTCCTTTAGTGTCCCTAATTATCAATCTTAGCCCTTTTAAGAGACAGATTCTATAGCATACAATTAATTTTAATATTTGTTATGTTCAATATTTTTGCATTTTTGATGTTTATATGAACTTTGTTTATGTTGAATATTTTCTAGTAGACATACAAAATGGCATTGGTTCTATATACACTGCAAAAAATAAATATGATATTAAGAATTTTCACTCTTCCTAAAAATATTATTAGAAAGGAAATGTCTGTATTTTGTTCCCCCAAAAATGCACTCACGTTATTTCTAGATACCTGGTGATTTGTTGCATTTGTTTCCTCAGTTCTCTTGTGTTTGTGCAGATACTGATAGGTCTAGTTTTGATCCAGTTGCTAAGACTCAATGCTTCCACATCAGCAGTAACTTCAATGCCAAGGTCCTCAGATGTAAGCAGCAGGAGGGAAGACAGTTTAGAATAGGATCCTGTGATCATGATTAAACTCTATCTCATTAAACATCGTCAATGTTTCATGTCAATACCACTAAAATTGGATGAAATAAGACCAATAAAATTCTTCAAATCAACTTTTGCACTTTAAGTTACTACGTGAACTTGAAAGAGAGAGTGAAAGAGCTAGAGACAGAGAAAGAGAAAGAAGTAGGGAGGGAGAGAGAGCGAGAGAGAGCTAGAGAGAGAGAGAGAGAGAGAGAGAGGACAATAACAGGTAGTTTCACACATTCCAGAAAAAGGTCTGGTGCTATTTTTTGTGCAAACTAATAAAATAATGAGTTTATTCCTACTGCTACACTACTGAGTAGAAATAACCCAAAAAATGAAAACAAAATTGCCTGATTCTAATAGGACACTGAAAATAGACATAAAAGCATAAAATATTCAAGGAAAACCAATTAGCATCTTATTCCATTATGGACTATTAGGTCTCTAGAGTTCCATTAGATATGCACTTATTTTACTTGCTAATTTTATTTTCAAGCTTCTAAAATCTCATTTTGACTTCAAAATCACATTAGACAGACATCTTAGCATACTTTATTTTTCCCCCCAGTGGCTAGAATTTGGAAGGCTGAGAAGATCCAAAAAGAGAAAACTAATTTTACCACATCCCAATTTGATAATATTCTTGAACATTTGTGAACTTTGTAAGATTATTAGCACCATACGCTCATAAACTCACATGTGGCCATTTGTCAGGACGCGCTGTTCTCTCAGCAGCATATGATAAGGCCATCATTTTCCATGTAAATATCTAAATGTTGCTTAGAGTGTTATATGCTATTATTTCTCTTTAGATTCCACAGCATTTTGTTTTTATTGTAGTATGCCTTTGCAAAGATAATAATATCTTGCACTTTATCACCAGTTATATATATAAAATTGCCAAGACCAAAGCAATAGATCCGGTAGAACTTAGAGTACAATTATGAGGCAAAATAAAGCCTTTTCTTCTATTAAAGTATTTCATCAGCTGCTGGACACAGTAGAAAAAATAAAAAGGACAGTCAATTTTGCTTCTAGGCATCATGGAAACAAGATATGGGTAAAAATATGTCACTTGACAAGTAAACCCAAAGGATTACATAGAAGTTAATAGATTCAAAAAAGTTAATACATTCAACCTAAGTTAATAAAAGTTAATACATTCAACATACATTCTAGAAGATACAATGAAAACAATAATTAGAGCAGAAAAATAATACCTAATCAAAAATGTACTCAGACTTTTATTCATTCATAAAACTAATGTGTTTGGTAATACTAATGATTGATAAATATAGGATGAAATACAAAGGCATTTATATATGGTATTTCTTCTCATTTTTAAGCAGTAAATGTAAGTTTATAAGAATTTATGCAAATTATATTCAAATTTCCTCCTGAAAATGGCTAGCTAAATAATACAGGTAGTTGAAATTAATCTATGAATGGTTCTGAAGCAGAAAGATCTAAATTAACCAATACTTGAAAGGGAACTGAAAGTTCTCAGCATTAATATTTCCTAAGTGTGGTAGGGGCTCTTGTTGCACATGGGGACTCAGAATGCAGGCATCTTTTTCTAAGTTCTATTATTTATTACCTGATTGCTCATAGGAAAAGAACACTTGACAATGTCTAACCTGTAATACAGAAAAATTTCCAGCCATACACTTTATGTATACCACATTCCGTACAAACTCACATGAAAATTCAGTGGGTACGGAATCATGACAAAGTTTAGTATAAAACATATAGGAGCTTATAGGGTATTGGTACCTTGAATTTCTCCCCTTATCTTATGCTGAGTATATTTTATTGAAGAACCTATTGGTACAAAGAAAGCATCATCTTTTCAAGTGATTTTTATCATAAAAATTGTCATAGAATTCTAGATGTGTTTTACTATATATGTCTGAAAGAAATCCATTTCCGTTTAAAATATCATGTTTCATGATACCAAACACTAAGAAATGAAATCTAAAATAAAGCCTTCTAGCCTGGGTCCTAAGTTCTAGCACCAGGACCAGAAGACACGTGCGCGGGCGCACACACACACACACACACACACGTCAGAGGGAATTTACAAAACCTTTTTCTTATGGAGAAATAGAAAGTTTTTACTTTAGAATCTTACAAATTAATTATGAAAAATAAATTTATATAGCATATAGGGCTTTATATTCTAGCCTTATATAGCACATTATTATATTCCAGTCTCATACTAGAATCTTATAAGATAGCAAAATTACTTTATACATTATTGTAAAGGTGATATTCAAAGGGGTTACAGTTACATAAGTAAGATAATGAGTACATTTCATTTTGAACTGTGTTATCGTATCCATTTTTTCCTGCTCCTTTTCCTCAACTCCTCTCTGCCTCAAATTGTAAAATTCATTTCCATCATAGTGTCAAGTGAGTATCACTTGACATTGGTTCACCCTTTGTCTCACCTTTTTGTGATTCCCCTTTCCTTCCCCTTCCCTTATGTACAAGACAAAAGGTATAAAAATCAAAAAGAGTGACAACAGAAAATAAACCAAAGTTAAAGAGAAAAAAAGAAAGAAAAATAACTGCCTCTTGTTTTCATTTCTTGGAGTTCATTTTGATAACCATCATTTTGTGATCCTCTGCTAAGAATATCCTAGATATATTCTAGTTATTACAAATGAGGGAAACCATGCAGCATGTGTTTGTTTGGGTCTGGCTGGCTTTGCTTAATACAATTTTTTTCCAATTTTTTTTCCATTTTCTTACAAATAGGGTAATGTCATTCTTTCTGATGGAAGTATTGAATTCCATTGTGTACATATACCACATTTTTTAATCTATTCCTCTAGTGAAGTACATCCGGGTTGATTCCATGTCTTAGCTATGGTAAACAATGCTGTGATAAACCTGGTTGTGCTGGTAGCTTTAGTCTGGCCTTAATTGTGGTCATTTAAATGCAGTGACATTACATGCATGTCTCCTATACCTCAAACTACATTTTTCCATCACTATGTCACTAGAAAGTGTAAATTAAATGTTGTCATACTTAAAAATATAATTTAGTTTTCTTTTATTTATAGACTCTGAAACCTATGTAGAACAAGGACATTTCCAAATGAGGTAAGTAATTTCAGTAAGCATTACAAACATGAAAATTAAAGTCAGCAAAAATATAGTTACAATTTGAGATACAAAATATGAATAAGTCAATCATAAGTTTAAGAAACAAAAATTGAAAAGGGGAATTAAAGAATGAGAAAAGAAATAAAATATTTCTGAAGGCATAACTGTGGAACAGATTCTTGCAAGATGGAGATAAAATCTTAGGAAATAATTTACAAAGAAGGAAACTCTTTGTGTATAAATGTCCTTCAGACAGAGAGGCAGTAGCTATGCTTAGGAGAATGAATGTTAACAAGACCAGCTAAAACTAAACAGGCAACAATGCTGAAGTTGAGCATGTGAAGATAAAAAGACACTCTAACAAAAAGGGTCATTTAAATGTGTTCCCATTTTAATCAATGTATAATGAAAAATCATTGAAAAAATACATAGAATGAACCATCCTTTGAACAGTGATTATGTACCTCAGGTAGAAAGGGATCAGAAAGGGACAAGTAACGAAAGAAAACTGCAGTAATCAAGAAAATATGGACAGATTCATAAAAGGCAATTAGTGGCAATGAAGAGAATTAGATACAAGCACCACTCCCTTGAGCATTATTTATAGAGAAATGAGAAAAGAGAGCTAAGTAATAACCACAACTTTTGGTTTAAGCAATTAGATGGCTTTTTTGGAAGATAGTACCACTTACAGAGATGGGGAAATTGATGATGTAATAAAGTGTTTGGCAGCATGAAAGTATGTGTTTGATGCTTTTAACAGGAGTAGTTTCTGTGGAGGATTTTAGCAAAGGTTAATGGACAGACAAGAAACAGAGAGTGAAAGCTCTTAAATTGACCAAGAGGAGCAGGGAAACAACTTAGTAATTGAAGGAGAATTTGTAGCTAACGGAAGTGTTTTTATCTTGTTGGGTTTTGCTTCAAGGTTCACATACAATGATTATGATATGATACATGATGGAGATGATGATGATGGTGACAGAAATTAAAACTGATTAGCAGGTTTGTGCAACTGTCCACATGCTAACACTTCAGTTTTTTTTAAGTTAAAAAGCAACATATAACCTTCTTGAGAGAATCTTATTTACTTTGCCTCCTCCTCTACTGAATGATTACTAGCATTTTTTAAAAAATATAGAGAATTGAATAATAAAGTACTCTAGAGCTATTTACAAAATAAAATAGCAGTTATATACTTCTTTGTCTTGTAATTTCATTGTAAATCTCTATAATTCAATAATATTCAATAAAATTTGGGATGTCAGTGCAACTAAGAATACATTTCATCTAGAAAGTATTCAAATATATTTTGATACCTAAGACTATCAATGAAAATCTGATCCATAAGAAATCCTCTGTACTGATGATAAATTTCACTGCAAATAGTGTGTTATTTATCTAATATCAGATTCTCTTGAAAAATAGTAATAGAACATATGTCCTCTACAAAGTACAGAAAGGAGTCTTTTGTTTTAAAGTACCATTTATCTAAATGAGAGACCATCTGTTCATATTGAATGAAAATTATTTTGGCAAATAAGAGTGATCTTTGAATGGCTTTGTAGTTTGTTAACACAGCAATAGGTTCAGATTTAAGATCCCAAAATTCGTTTGTGTGAAATTTTAATTTTAATTGTAAGGCAGGAATCTTTGTTAGATGCATAACTATCTGGTCTTATATGAAGCTTCATTACCATTATTTGCCAATCACTGAAGAAAATGACTAAATTTGCAACATGGTCACATATTGGAAAATGTTCTCACATATTTGGGTATGTGTTTATTGCAGAATTCTTTTTTCTTTTTTGTTAGATTTGTGATTTTCTTTTATTATGAAACTTTGTTTTTTAGTAAGCTTTTGTTGTCTTGTTTTCTTTTGCCTTCTACTTTTACTATGAATATTCTAGGCATATAAAATTAAGAATAGATATGTATTTTTGTTGAAATACATCAAACTCTCATTTCCCCTAAAATTGATATTTTAAATAGATTCCTCTTGACAATAGAATAATGATATTATTCTTCCAGCACTAACTTCAGATTACTTCCAGTGGGATATTCTCTGTCTTCTGCATTGAAATATAAATCTTCCCCCAGCCTCTGGCCATATTTACACCTTAAAGTGTGTTTTCTATGAATCCAGAAAGATTTCCTTTAAAAAGTAATCATTAAACAACATCGTATTCATACCTTCCAATCTGTGTGCAAGAGTAGATGTCAACCTTCCACAGTGCTAATTAGGGAATTCAGATTACCTAGTAAATTTGACCAGCCTACCCAATCTTACCTCAGTCCCTGAAAACTCATCTCGCTTTGTTCTAATATAAATCAATCTTGTTTGATTGCCATACCAATGTATGTCCCATGGTTTCCCTTATTTGCAATAACTAGTATATGTCTGAGACAAGGTCAGATAAGTTGATGTTAGGAGAAATGAATCCCAAGATAAGCATTCAAATGTTTTTTTTTTTCTTACTTGCAGTTGTTTCTAACATATATATACGATGATTTCTTTGTTAGTTTGTATGTCTCTCCCCCAAGGTATAACCCCTGCTTTCATTGGATTTGATGTTGGTATAATTTGTGGTAGGGAAGGGCAAAAACAACCGTTCAAATAGGGATACAGGTGTACCCATTGAAACAATGAGATGTACAAGTCGTTATGTTGAAAAACGAACTTTACAACTTTGGCCTGACAGGGGCAGGCATGGGGGGTGAGAGGGGGTGGGGGTGGGGAGATGGGAAGGGCAAACAAAGGAGGAGGCAAAAATGCTTGATAAGAAATGTACTCATAAGGGACGGGAAGGGGAAACAAAGGAGGAGGCTACAATGCTTGATAAGAAATGTACTTATTATCTTGCCCATCTAATTGTAACCCCTCTGTACAGTATTTTCACAATAAAAAAATAAATAAAAATTTAAAAAAAGAAATGTACTCATTACCTTGCCCATGTAATTGTAACCCCTCTGTAGGGTATTTTCACAATATTTTTTTTCCTTTTACATTACCACTAATGTAAATAATCCTTGATACTATAAACAGTCTAGATTCTGCACATACTGTCTCTAGATATTGACAGTCAGTATGCATTCCTTCTATATCCCAGAATGACTAAAGTCTCTTTTTTCATATAGATTTAGCGAGGAAGACATTAACGTAAAAAAAAATTTGAATACATTGAATACATATCTTTGGGTTTTTTTCTTTCATTTGATTGTTTCTAACACATTTATAAGATTATTTCTTTGTTGCTTTGCAGGTCCCTCCCCGACAGTATAACCCCTGCTTTCACTGTATTTGATCTCCGTATAATTTGTGGAGGGGAAGGAGAAAAACAAGTCATTTAAATAAGGATACAGGTGGACCTGTTGCAACAATGAGAAGTACAAGTTGTTTTGTTGAAAACAAACTTTACAACTTTGGTGGGGGGGGCCGGGAGGTTTTGGGGGGGCGAGGGGAGGATGGGAAGGGATGGGAAGAGGAAACAAAGGAGGAGGCTACAATGCTTGATAAGAAATGTACTCATTATCTTGCCCATGTAATTGTAACCCCTCTGTACAGTATTTTCACAATAAAAAAATAAAAATTTTTTAAAAAGCCCAAATACGAACACATAACTCAGAATCACTTTTGCAGTTTTAGTTCAAAAATAGTTAGTGGCCTGGTTTGTGAGACAAAGCACAATCTCAGTTACATAGCTGGCTTCTCTTTCAGATGTTGGTCAGTGTCACCAGATGTTCACCATAAGGTGTTTTTTTTTTTTTTTCAGAAGGTCCTGAAAATACAGTGCTGGTGTCAGGCCAGTGGATTCATCAACATTAGCTCAGTGTAAGAAAGGGGCCTAACAAAAAATAAATCACTCACATACACTCACATACCTCTGTGTATATAAATAAGAGTTTCCTTCCTGGAAAGATATCAGACTCCTGATTAGTAAATCTATGAGGATGATTGTACCAGCACTCTGATGGATGAAATAAATGCCTCATACCCAAGATCCATTTTTTTTGTTGTCCAGAGGTGAATAAATTAAAAGGAGAAAATGTAACATATAATAAAAATTTCAAGATCAATGAAAGATTGAAGGCTAGATATTTTAGGATTTACTTGCACTCTTTAATTTTGAATATGCCATAACAATTTTATCTTTAACTTTATCTTTTAACAAATATATTAGAAATATCCACTTTGTATGTTCAGGAGCATATGTTTTCACAATCTAATTTTTTTGGGGGGGTCTGGTTGTGGGGCTTGAACTCTGGGCCTGGGTGCTGTCCCTCAGTTTTCAACTGAAGGGTAGCGCTCTACCACTTGAGCCACTCCAGCTTTTTTCTTTTTGCTTATGGGGTGCTGAGGAATCCAACCCAGGGCCTCCAGCATGCAAGGCAAGCACTCTGCCACTGAGCTACCTTCCCAGCCCCTCACAATCTAATTTTATCTGCTCTTCTTTAGACATAATATTAAGCAGATAAAACCATTAAACACTGAGCCTCTTCCTTGTATAATTTGTGGCTACATTCAAATAAAAATAACAGTACGCTGACTTGTTTTATTTTAAAAGTTTTTAAGTGCCATATAGATGTCACCTACATGGTTATATCAGAGCAAAGCAGTTGTTTTAAATAAAGCGTCATGCTATTAGGTGACATCCTTTATCAACAGAATTGTCATAGCAAGGCTATTGGACAAACCATAGGAGTAAGATTATTTATTTCATCCTCACTTTTCCTTGAGAATGTCATCTTAATAACCTGAGATACTTTGTTTTATTAGTACCCCAATGCCCTCTGAAACCAAACAAGCCATTTTAAACACCAAAGTATGATTGAAACATTGTTTTTTATTCTGCTTCTACTGTTGTTTCTGATGATTGGTTGTAGTGATTTAAGGTAAAGTTGCTTGCTTGAAATATTTTTGTTTTTTAGTACCCCAATGCCACCAGAAGGCAAACAAGCTATTTGAAAGACCAGGCTCTTTTTTGTTTATACTAATGTTTCTCATCATTGGTTGAAGTGATTTAAAGTAAACCGCCATTTATTTAGTTCTACTTTTAATATCATAAACATTGAGAAAAAGAAATTAAAGATGATTGATAAGAAATATTTCAAAAAATATTTGTAGAATAAAATTCAAAACCAGTTCCAAAAATATAGGTCATAAATTGTGCAGTGCTAACTCATCAGAAGGAATAAATGAAGTGTAGTGTCCAAATTATACTACCTTAAAGTTCAACATTATTTTTTTGTATAAATTTGGTCATGTTAGTTAACTTTAAAATAGAAGGTTATTTTTATTTTTAATGTGAACTATATTGAAGTGTAAAAAGAGCATATATTATAGGGATACAATTCAGTAAGTTTTTAACCGGAGTCTTTGATATCTAATTATAGCAGTAGATTATTATCCTGAAGTCATTACTATGCTACCTCACAGTCACCATAACTCAAACTTCTCCTCAATACACCTTATAACAAATATAGCCTTGGGCAGGGAAATAGCTCAGTGACAATGCACTTGTCTAGCATGTGCAACATACTGAGTTTGATTCGCAGTACCAAAAAAGAAAAGACAAAAAAAATGTACAGGTAAAAAAAGAAAACTCCCAAAAATATAGCCTTTATTTTAACCTGAAGGAAATGAATTATCAAATATACCCTTGAGTCCATTTTAATTGCTCAAAATCATTGTAGGAGAGTCTTCCATAATTATGCTGTTATTCTCTTAAAATTCATGTAGTTGATAATCATTTATTCCGTTGCTTTGCAATGTGGTATTATTATATACCTTACCAATTCCAAATCACTATCTTATGTGGTTTCAAGTACTTGAATATTATGAATGAAATGCTATGAATATTTTTAGATATATCTCTCATAAACTATGTATTGAAATTATACCAAAATTTTCTAGAATTTCTGGACCAAAAAGCATGCAAATATTTTACACTTTAGGACTTGGTCAAGTAGTTCTTAATAAAGCAATTTTGCTTTCACTATGGTGAGTAGGTAATGAATGATAGCCTCCTGGGTTCTTAATTAAATTTGCTCAATAAAAGAGAAATGATTTTCATGTATTTGCTGACTAGTTTATAGCATTTTACCAAGTTCTTGTTAAAAAATATTTCTTCATTTTTCTGATTGACTAACATTCATTTTCTTTTGTAACTGGGTCTTTTTTTCACAAATGTCAGTGTTACAGCAAATTCCTCTAGCTTTCCTTAGTTTTCCTTTGACAAACCTATTTCCAAATTTTTGCCAAAATTCCTAAATATGAATCACTAAAGTTTTCAATTTGCTGTGCTGTTCCATTCATTTTGGTGATAAAATTTGTCTGTAAAATCTGATTGTTTTAATAAAAGATCCTGAGTTCAAAGTCTACATACTGTTACCTGCCTTTGGAGATGACATAACTTCATGTTACGATGTGGCGTTGAGGGTGGTCTTAACCCAAATAAGGAGCATGCTCAGTCTACATGGATTGAAAATGTAGGAAAACATGTTTGTATCTGAGTTCTTCTTCATTATTTAGTTGTTTTTTTTAGGTTTTCCAACATATTTTCTAGTTAAAGCTATCCCTCAATTGGTCCTTAATTCTAAAACATTTTTAGGGTTCATGGAATGTTATTGGGTTTAAGTTTCAGCCCTGAAAATTGGAGCCCTCTTCCCACCAATGCTCTTCTCTGCTGCAAATGTCTTTAAAGAGATGATCTAGGGCTGGAATGCAGCTCAGTAGCAAAGCACTTGTCTAGCAAGTATAACTTCCTGGCTTCGATCCCCAGTACCAAAAAAGAAAAGATTTTTTTAAAACATACAGTAAAAAATAAAAAAGAAAGCACTATGGAAGTTCCTCAAAAGACTACACACAGAGCTCCCCTGTGACCCATCAATCCTACTTCTGAGCATTTACCCAAATAATCACAAACAAGGACATACGAAAGCTACCAGTACAACTATGTTTATCACAGCATTATACATCATAGCTAAGTCATGGAACCAACCCAGATGTCCCTAAGTAGATGAATGGATCATGAAAATGTGATATATATGCATATATATGAATTATTTAAACAATATAATTCATATGCCACATCTGTTAGAAAATGGAAAGACTTGGAAAAAATTATATTAAGTGAAGTAAGCCAGGCCAAAGAAACATAGGTCCCATAGTTTCACTTATTTGCAATAACTACTATATATCTGATCAGACAAGCAGAAAAGATCAAAAGCTATGTACATATGACCATATAAGATGATGGTAAGCAAAATGAACCCCAAGATACAGACATGAGGTTTTTTCTTCCTTGATGCTGTTTTTAATGTACTATGTTTTTTTTTTGTTTCTTTTGTATGTTCTTCCCCCTATGGTATAACCCCTGTTGTCACTGTATTTGATTCTGGTGCCCTCATCTTGTATATACATTTTTCTGATTTGAAGAATGGAAGGGAAATAACAAAATGCTGAAACAAGGATACAGGTTATCCCATTGTAACAATGAGATGTACAAGACCTTATGTTGAAAATGAACTTTACAACTTCAGGGCTGGGCGGAGATGGGGTGGGAAGGAAAGGGATGGTAGGGGAAAAACAAAGGAGGGGTAACAACGCTTGATAGGAAATGTACAGATTACCTTACTCGTGTAACTGTAACCCCTCTCTACAGTATCTTCACAATAAAAATGTTTATTTTTAAAAATTTGAAACAAAAAATAAAAGAGATGACCTGATGTCAACCACTCTATCCCACAGAGAAGCAAAATCTCACAACATATATAACATGTGTGTTTATCAATAGAAATGAACTCTACTGCCTTTGAATAACTAAAACTGTGTTTAAACCTAGTATTTAAATTTGACACGTTAAAAGCAATAAGGGAAATGGACTTATGTCTAGATAGAAATGGACTTATAATATGCATAATCTATATTATATATAGAGGTTCTACTGAATGTTTTCATATGCGCAAGTGTATAAGATGTAGATCTACAGTTAATAAATAAATAAATATATATATATGTATGTATGTATTTTGTGGCACACTATCATATAACTGCAGCTTGACTTCCACAATAGGAAAATACATACTGTTTCCTCTTGTTCTCTCATGAGGTCATCAACCAATTCCTACTTTTGTAAACAGATTTAAAATGTGGGGTGAAAATAAATTAGTTGGCTTATGTTAGAGAAAGCAAAGCAAAGGAAATTGAAGTCTGAATAATAATGATTGACTGAAAAAAGAATCCACAATGTAGACATAGGAAAAGAGAGAAAAATAAGCAAGATTATAAAATGAGAAAGCAGATTTATGTAGACCAAAATAAATGGCAGAAACAAATCAGCCATTGTCATTTGCCTTATTTAATTAAGAAAATAAACATATATGGCACTTCAAAATCAACATCCTCTTCTCTGTTGTTAAAAATATTCATGAGTTTTAAAGAACTCCAAGATGTGGAAACAAAAGACATTTCCTTTTTTGTTTTTTCCAATTTTTAGTTTTTTTATATTTTTATTATATTTTATTGTGAACATACTGTACAGAGGGGTTACAATTACATGGGCAAGATAATGAGTACATTTCTTATCAAGCATTGTAGCCTCCTTCTTTGTTTCCCTTCCCATCCCTTCCCATTTATGGTATATTCACATGTATATCTTTGGGAGGGAAGGTAGGAAGGTAGAACCGATGGTTAAAAGGGTAAAAGTGCAGCAGTGGAGCTCACTGGACATCGCTGAATGTGAACTGTACAATTCGTGAGTAAAGATAGGAGGGAGAGACTGGGAGAAAGTGAGGAAACAGATGAGACTGGATGAAAGGAAATGGACTCATTCCCTGAGTCATGTAAATGTAATCCTCCTGTACATCACCTCTATAATAAAAATAAAGTGATTTTTAAATTACTGATTTTCATGTGCATGTGTAACTAGCCAACAACAAATACCTTTCACATTTTACATTTTTAATTTGTTTCATTTTATCCTTTGTTCTCTCATCACCTGTATTTGTTAGATTTTGTGCTGTAACTCTATGCCTTTCCTACTTTGTTCTTCCAAAATTGAGAACATTCTCAGGTTTCATGTGTTATTTTTCTCTAATGTCTTATCATTAATAAGGATATTATTGAACACTCTGCACATTATTTTTTACTTCAAGGCAAGTTATGAAAGCATGTCCTACTTTATCTTACAATTTACAATCTATACATTCTCAAAGTGTTATGACTTCCTACAATGTCAACATTTAATTTTGTTAGTTTCCCTAAATGAGTACTGCCTACATATTTGTAGCAAGCTTTCAGCGGTAAAAGTTAGAAATAAAATGTCTTCTTTTTCTTAATAAATGTTCTTAGGCAAATGTTGAAGCATATTCCATTTGCTTTTCAATCCATCAATTATTCCTTTTTTCTTCTTATAGGAAACAGCAAAGAGTAAACTGAGCCTAAAGTAATGTATTGGAGAGACATACTCAATATTTTTCTGTTTTGGTTGATGTAATAAGCCAACATGTTAAATTCATAATACGTGTATCTCTACAGATATATTTACAATTGAAATCAAAATGAAATACCATATTCAAAATTTATCCATCAGTAACACAACCATAAGTTTTTTTATTAGAGTTTTCTTACTATGATTTACTATAAGCCTATTGTGCCATTAATTCTTTATAGAATTATTATTACTGCTTAATATTTGGGAATGAAGTGAATGTAACATGTCTTTATTCTTTGGACTACAAAATAAAATACAGTAGACCAAATATTATGTAAACAACAATTATGGAGGAGAACATCAAAGTCAATTTTTCAAACAATATATTATTCAGTAAGAGTCTGTCCCTGCTTCCACAAAAGGTCTTGTTTCTGGGTCATTACATAATAGATGAGAGATATTAAGTCCATTGTCTCCCAATGCTTCACTTCCCAAAAAGACTGCATGGTCCCAGAATTCCTCTGCCATTGTTAACATTTCATAAGTGGAGGAAATGTGTGATCTTCAAGTGTCTCATTGGAGCCACATGTACCAAATTCTTTTGAACTGTTTATAGAACTGGTTAGGGTCCTACGTTACAGTACTCACAGTTCGAATATAAAGTAGGCATCTGGGTAGAAAACAGATGGAGTCATAGATTATCACTTAGCATAGCCCCTTCCTTCAGGCTCAGGACGGAAAGAAAATCTCCTATTCCCACTTTTTCCCTTAGTAGTTAGCGGTTCAATGGTGTACAACTGAGACATTCATTTTTGACGGCTGCCCAAGAACCTTATTCAGTCTCACAGTCATAATATGGCAATAGGACTGTCTATCCTGATACTTTGAACTTTACAAAGAAGAAATAAAGAACTTGGGTGAATAACAGAAGGCTTTTAAAAAAACAATCTCCATATCTTAGCTATGGTAAATAATGCTGCAATAAACATAG